>NC_034410.1:104308352-104345398 GCF_002078875.1 Numida meleagris
GGGACAGGACACTGGAAGTGAGAATGGCCTTCATCTGCAGAGATCTAGGAAACCCGATATCCCAGTGTTAGCACTGGAAGCCTCCGGAGGGGAGGAGGTGAAACTGAAATATAATGTTAGTAGTCTTTGTAATGACGGAAGTTTGCAAAGTGAAAAAGGTTTGGGAAAGACACAGGCTGAGGAAGGCAGAGATGAGCAAGGTGTAACAGGGATGTCAGGTCCGAGAAGAGAGGTGAGGGATTTGGAAAATTGATTAACAGAGATAGCAGGGAAATTGGGAAGAACAACAGCAGCTGCTACTGTTGCTGCACTGGAAAAGAGCCCTAGGACTTGGAGATCCCCTGAGGGAAAAAGGAGGAAGCTTGGAAGGCCCCAGGGAGGGTTCCACCCCCACTGAACCAAAAGCAGCACGCACATAGCGGGGGAATGGGGCATAGGTGAAGAAGCTGTACCAAGCTGAGTGGGGGAGGGAACCGCTTTCTGATCACAAAAGCTGAATGATGGAACCTGGGAAGTTAACCTTAGCAGACCCACTGCTAGGGTTAAATTGGTTAAACTGCAGCTAGGGGAGCAGGGTAAAGAGGTTTATTTTCTGGTGGGGTATGGGTGCCTCTTACTCTGTGCTACATCAAGAATTATTATACACCCAGTGGTGGCAAATCCATACACTTTATTAAGCAAGTTAAGGAATAAGTAGATGGGGTTTACCTTCTGGATTTGAAGGATGCTTTTTCTGTCTGGTTTTGCCAAAGAAAGTCTAAAGTTATTTGCCTTTGGATAGGAAAACCCCAATACGGAGAGAAAAAAAAAAAATTCAGTTAACCTGGACAGTGTTACCCAGGGTTGTGAGAACAGCCCGGTGATTTTTTTGAGAACCAGTCAGCTCGTGAGCCCGAGACTTGGGTTCCTCCATCCCAAGGTGGAACTTCACTGCAGAACGTGGATGCCACAGTAACAAAAGAGGACTGTGTACAATGGACTGTGAGTTTGCTGCATTTCTTGGTTTAACTACCTCGGAGCCAGCAGCGTGCGACTGCTTGGAGACTGCCTATGCCAGTCAGCCAGACCTACAGGAGGAACCACTGGACGATGCTGAGGATTCCTGGATTCGTCGACGGAAGCAGTTTTGTGAAACAAGGAAACTGTAAGGCAGGATATGCTCCTACTGACAAGGTAATAGAAGCAAAACCATTACCTGTGGGGACTTGCACTCAGAAGGCCGAAATAACTGCCTTGACAAGAGCCTTAAATATACGGACAGATGCTAAATATGGGTTTGGAGTGGTACATGCTTATAGTACCACCTGGAAAGAGCAAGGATTGCTCACACACTAGGAAAAGAAATTCAGCATGGTGTAAATCTATGAAAAAGCGTGGCTATTTTACGTTGCAAAGGACATCAGAAAGGTAACACTGTACAGGAAACTGGAAATAAGATGACGGATCAGGTGGCAAAACAGGCAGCTGAAGGAAAAGCAATTGTTGAACTGGCTTTAATTCCAGATGGTAAACTTCAAATTTCTGAACCCAAGTCAGAAGGCGTAAAGTATTTTAGAGGGGATAGGAATCTAATTAATGGTTTAGAAGGGAAGATGTCAATCTGACAGATAGGAGCATACCCAGATGGACACATTGTTATGCCCATTAGTATTTTATGGAAATTGGTCCTAAGGAAACATAGTAAAACATATTGGGGGAACAGACACTATGAAGTATTTGCACGATCTGAGTACCAGGAACAGGAAACAAAAGGGACCTACTGGGAAAGGGAACCTTCCAGGGCAATAATGGCAAACTGATTTTTCAGAATTGCCAAGAAAAGGGGGAGGGTCCTGTTATATGTGAGTTCTAACAAATACCTTTTCAGGATGGCCGGAGGCATTCCCTTGCAGAATTAATAAGGCTAGGGAGGTGACAAGAATTTTGTTACAAGAATTTTGTTGCTAAGGTGGTGCAGCAAATAAACAGATTATTGGGAATTGATTGGCAGCTGCACACACCATAAGGCCACTAGAGAAGACGAATCATTTGATCAAATTAGAGATTGTTAAATTGGAGCAGGGAGCTGGCCTGTAAGAGGACTGCTCAGCCTCAGTGCATCATCAAAGAGAAAGGACCTCTTAAGCTGAAACTTAAGAAGCAAAATATATAACTTGTATTTTCTAAATACTATGTGTGCAGGATTTGCTTTAGCCTGGCTTGATAATTCATATCACTCAGAACACGGCACAGAGGTTAAACCTCTCTGACTGCCGGATAAGTATGGCTCTATTCAGGAATGGAGGAATGGAATTCCCCAGGTATGGGATTCCAAGTACTAACTGGACAGTATGTTGCAGTAGGTGCGCTCATGTAAATTCTACAAAGAATTAAGGGAATAAATCAGAGCTGTCATGTCTATATTGGCCAGTCTCAGAGGGTGGAAATGGATTCAGGCAAATTAACCAGTTGGTTACCAAATTTTGCATGGCTAAAGCAACTCTTTGTGGCTTGTATTATTGTAATCATCCTGCTAATTTTTATGTGCATAGCAGTGAGGTGTATTATGGCTATGTAAAACCTCTGGGAATAACTATGAAGAATGGAAAGGCAGAAAGTGGAGAGTGGAAGTTATTTCAAATCTTCCCTTTCCTGGAATGGAGTAATCTAGCAAAAGAATTTGCTAGGTTCAAGAAAAGGGGGGATTGAGTTAGGACAGTTGGAGGGTTAACTATTGCATGGGGCTGGGGTAAGTCGAATGTAAGGCAAGATAAGAAAAGGAACTCGGCAAAACTCCATTATCAGCAGGGACCAGTACAAGGAACCGGCTGAAGGCGGAGTGACTCTGCAAAGCAGCGGTGGGGTGAAAAGGGCAGAGTGATGAAGACGTCGAGCCTTCATCCAGCGACCACCAGGAGGAACTACAATGCATGCGCTAGAGGGACGGACCGTATGCAAAGGAATTCCTGGGAAATGATGAATATGTAGATGGGTCCGGGGAAACCTGCTGAATATGTATAAGCTTGGCTTTTGAATATCTAACATTTCTGCCCATGGTTATACGAGTTTGGTAGGGCGGTGACCCCCCTCGCATCCAGTGTGGGCGCAGCACCATAATAAACATACCTGCTTTATAACCTTAATCTCGGGTTATGGAGTTTGATTCCGCAAATCAGTATGGTAAAGCACAATTGCTTTGCCAAAGTGTATGGGAGAGTACAATGACAGTTACTCAAGAAAAGAATATGATAATCTAGAGTTAAAATTATGTTTTTGATTTAAAGTCTGTTTGGCTTTTTAAAGTCAATTTTGGCTCTATCTTCAAGGAAAGAGTTTGATTCTCTTATCCATTCCCTGGAAGTCAAACAGAATGAAATGCAAAAGTAAGTGGGTTCCCAGAGCAGTTTGGGCCATGAGAGAAATGCCTATGCCTTCATCCTAAAGCTGGGAAGATAATAGAGAGACATTTCAACATTTATTGGCAGACATTTCCATTCTAAATAACTTTAGGTCAGTGTTGGTAAGTTAGCAGTGGTAGTAAAAAAAATTAGCCAGTGCTGATCAGTTGAATTGTTTGGTTTATTGCTCTCACTGTTTATGAAGAAGTCACATAAAAAAATTCCAAAATAGTACATCTAGTATTTGCTATATCTTCTTAGCCAGCCTTGGTAGCAAAGACATGGAAAATAAGCATCACAGTACATATCTTAGAGAGGTCCTCCAGACACTTTGAAGTACAAGGGCTGCTCCTTATAGAGTGACCTACATACTTGCAGTACTAAGAACCTAATCAATTTTAAAGAGAATTATCCACAATTTCAGTATTCATTCTTGCATTATTTTATATCTTACAACATAACATTTTAATATAAAAAAATTCTTAAACAAGTTTACATAGATCTCTCCAAAAGTAAAGCCTCCTATTTATTTGTGTGGAAACTACAACAGATACAAAGAGCAAAATGACACTGTTTGATAGAGAAAATTCTCAGCTACAAAACACTGTTTTTCAACATTGTCACCACTATTAGCTGTGCATTTCCTCCAGCAATGAACGAGAGACTGCATGCTGTGCTCATAAAGTGCACCAGCAGAGGTGATCCACTGTTGCTCTCTCCACTGCTGAAACACACCACCCACTGCCTCACTGTGCTCATATCCACTGATTGGTCTCCATAAATGTTCAGCAAGTGTCAGTGAATGTCAGTGGGTGACATTTTTTCTGCATGAATTCAGTGGCAGACCTTTGCTTCATATGAACTTCCATGTCAGATGCCAATCTGTCAGACTGACCCTCTCCATCCATGTGTCACATGGCAACAGAATGTAATGGAATATTGGTGGGAAGGTTCAAACTTTACTTCCATACAACCAACATCTGCTTCTGACATTGTGGGCCAACATAATAAAATAGGAAGCATTACTTTCGGAGCAGCCCTGTATATACAGTGTGATAAAAGACACTGTGCTGGAAATTAAGGAGAATGTTCATATACATGTTGTATATGCAAAGCTACACTTATTAAAAGAATATTCTTCTAGTAGCTGAGTCAATGGACAATATACTCTGGAATGCAGAATGGTTAAGTTCCTGACAAGCTTATATGAAATATAAACAGGCTTAATGAAAAAATGAGACTAAGGTGGTTACCATGAATACCATATTAATGCATCCTAGCTATGTAGGATAATGCTATAACGGTGGATGTAGTTTCTTAGGAAAATTGCTGCAGAATTTCAATGCAGTCTGAATACGAATAATATTTCTACAACCTGTGTATAAAACACTGGAATAGAAAAGGAAAGAAAGTTGTATTGTCATGGATTGTACTTACAGATTTGATGCCATAGTGAATTTTTTGAAAACTGCAGCTGGATGGAGTTGCTGAAAACATCGTAAAATTGATGTAAAATTCTAGTAGAAATTCTCATGAAAAAAAACATGGGCAAAGTAATTGGTTTAACTTGAGGATAGGCATAAGACAAGACTGTCAATTCCAATGACCCTCTTTATCTGTTGTGAAGATGAAATCCTAAGAAAAGCACAGAAAGAAATTCAAAATAATGTTATCATTATTAGATGGGAAAAAATAGCCATCATTTCTTGACTGGTGATATTGCCTGGAAATCACTGCACAGGAATTTCAGCAAAAGAGCAGCAGAATCATAGTAATCAAATCTAAAGGTATGTGAAAGAACAAAAGGTCCCAACTGAGTGTAAAGAGACAATGAAGTTTTCTGAGCTCTCTGAATCAAACGTTGAATGACACGATCACCAGGGTGCTAATCATGAGAGTTGTAACACATGACTGCTGCTCTTGGGAAAACGTGCAAAATTTTGAGACATGAATATACTACCATAAAAAGTTGTGAAGAGCAAATGAAGCCCTTTGTCTCTGGCATATTTCTACAAGTATAAGGATGTGAACAGTAAGAGACCAGGTGTCAAGCAGTTTTCTGCCCCTGTGTATCATTAATCTCATAGATTGTAAAACCTATGTCAGAATTCTGCAGTTTGGCAATCACTCAAATTTGCAGTGGAACTGAATGATGCCTGGTATACAAGTACTAAAAAAAAAGCCACTGTAGATAGTTATAAACAGCTAAACACCATTAACTGTGTACATTTTAGTCTTAGAATTTAAATTTGAAAAGGAATCATGACTACAGAGATAATGTATTCAGAATGATATTTTCCATGCAGGAATACTATTTATGCTGTGCTCTATTTCCAGATACTGTTTGATTTGTAAAATTAGACATTTATGTCATTTATTGATATAATTATTCTGTGTCTTTGGAGAATTAGTGAGCACTGATCAATAGTTTGGAGGTTAATCAGTACTTCACTTCTTGAATCCAGTTAAATTCAGTTCAATTAAACAGAATTGATGCTAATTACTGTCCTGATTAAGCAGTGGTTATTACCATATTACCATTTGCTATCAGTAGGCTAAATCTGTTTCCTAAGAGACGTCTCAATAAAGCAGCTACAGTGACATAGCATGCCCCAATTAAACAGTGTATATTCTGATTATGTATTTACATAGAACCTTTCATGTTAATACAACTTTTAAAGAGTAGGCAGCATATAGTCAAGACATATAGGATTTCACAATAACGAAGATATGACAAAAATGCATAAATTGACTAGATCAAGCCCTTACATCTCCCATTATCAGAAAGAAATTACATTTTCAAGACTCAGTATTGTACAAAGAAACCTATATTCACCTTGAGGAATAAAATAGGAAGACAGTCTCTGAAGGAGACTTAGTATTTTGAAATACGATTCTTTCTTAAGTTTTTCTTGTACAGGTTATATGCTGTTCTTTTTCTCTCTTTCCTTTCCCTATATTTGATGTGTCTGTTTGAGGGTGGGAGCGTGGCTTTAGGGGTTGGGATCAAATTTATATGTGACAAGACATTGGTGTCACAGTTTTTAACTAAATGGATTAACAGTTTCATAGTTTTTAATGCTACGGCTGCACTTATTTTCTAAATTCTAAAACAAGCATAAAACTGCCTACAGAATAACCACAAAAATAAAAAATAATTATATTGCTATCATATTTGCTGAATTATTTATTTCATTTTGTTGCTTTCCTTCTCACACCCACTTTTCTGAAGGAAATCTTCCAAGCACCTGAAGTAGCTAGCAATTATAAAGGAGAAATGCTTTACATTTTCAAGCTGAATGCAAACATTAAATAATTAATTCTTGTATAAATGTCTCTCCTCTGTTAAGTTAGAAAGTGTTTTTTTTTCCTTTCTTTTTCTTTATAATAGATCTATTTTACATCCTTCACATACAATAATATATTTTTCAGCAATAATTATGTGAGGTCTAAGTTTGGCATAATTTCCAACTGATAAGTTGCAATGTCAGTTAAAAAAGTTTACTACTATATGATTCTTCTAGGCAGATGAAAATGCGTGCCCTTAGCTGAATGTTTTACCCATACCTTTATTTCGAAGTCAAAGACAGAAACAAAAATGTTGCACTTGATCTCCCCTGATGCAGTAGGTAAATCTTTTACATTTCAGGTTCTATAATCACAAAGATGAGCCAGAGAGAATGGGTAATATTTTGACACTATTTCACTAAAAGTGCAAATGTATTTTTTTTAATTTCTGTAATTTACAACAGCATTTATTTTGTACAAATCCTTTGGAGTGGGATGAAATAGGAAATATAAGATAAGATTCCAAGACCAATGAATGGCTAGATTTATTTGGAGATGCCTTTTAACGTTTTTCTCTGTTGTCATTTTTCTCCATTATGTTTCATACACATTTTAGTAAATTACCAATGTCCATACAACATTACAGTTTTGATTTCAAATATGTTCAGTTTTCAAATTATGTAAATTATTCTGAGTTATCCAAAATCACGAGGCAAATACACGTCACAAATCAACCCATTTGCAGAGGGAGACTTTGCCAACAAACAACCCTACCCCAAAACAGAATTTCCAAAAAAAAAAGAATAAATGTAGTCCAACATCCAAAGCAGAGCATCATTTGTAATGCCATTTTTTTCAATTTCTCTATTTAAAATACAGACATTTAAAACTTAGCTAATAGAGTGGTTTGTCTATTGTTCTGCAGATCTCTGCTCTTTCCTCAGAAATAATCCAGGATGATTATCTTTGTGAATTTCTGCTGGAAATCCAATTCACAGTGAAAATTTTATTCATCAGGCTGACATCTATCCTCTCTGCCTTGCAAAAGAAGGGTACGGTGAGAAATATACTCATCATACTCTCATAGGCTGGGCTAAACTTGGGTTTATTCAAGTAAACAAGGCTCAGTTTAACACTCTCTGAAGAATAAAGAGGTTATAATTGTTCTTCAGTTGCTGGCTGTTTTTTAATAGAGGCAATGGCAAAATAAAGACCTACAGCCATTGCATCATATTGGTTTGAGACAAACTGATCACCTTCAACCTTGCCATGAGTCTGCGGGCTTTCCTGATTTTGCCTTGTGTCTAAATAAAAAAGGTAGGATTTTGGTTGGGCTTCCCTGTTTAGAAAAATATATTTTAAAAAGCTGCAGTTACATATACACAGAGAAATGCTGAGGGGCAAATTTAGGAAAAATGTTCATTTTGAGAAATGAACAATACAGAGCTTACTGGAAAAGAAGAATAAATGCAGGCACTCTCAAACAGTTATAATTCACAAAGCTTACATTAAGCATTATTTCTTTTTTTATGCTTAATTGAACCATAAGCAACATCTGAACCTTTGGAGATCCACAGAGCACAAACTGTAGTCAGGCCTCCACTCTGATGTTTATGTCATGTAATTTATTATTATAAATCTGTTGGAGATTGATGGATTTATAAGAAAATTATGTGCTTTTAGTGTAGTACTTACACCCCTGTTGGGCTGTTCCAGTGAATAAGTCTTTTTCTTGGCAAGATTTACTTTCTTGAGAATTGCAATGATTTGCTGGCTTCTGAAATTATTTTCACTCCTACTGTCAACCATTTTGCTTGCTTATAATCAGTTTAGCTTTCATAACTACTGAAATACTTATGGCTGATATAAGCATGTACTTTACTTCTTCAAGAAAGAGTAGACTGAAAAATTAATATGTGCTGTTTATCACCAAGTTGAATAATTAAAAGTCATCTTGAATACTTCTGCATTTTGATGCATTATGGTTTTTGCATTGGAATGCAATATGAATATTTTATTATAGATCATTATAAGAATAATTATTTAGATATTAGAGAACATACATATTTGCATGCAGGTGTGTCTGAGCACTTGGTAGATTACACAGAGCTATCACATTGTGTTTACAGATTATGATTGCTGGCCATGCTGATTCTAAGACTGAATTCTATTCTAATCTAGTCTAATAATTCAGTTATTTACAGAGTATATGTAGGAAATTAAGAAAATCTGTCAGATGATGGTGAGCAAGCAAACATGGCAGTCTTATTCTATCCCCTTTTTGACATTTTCTCTTTGTTCACTTTTAGAATAGTTCCAGGAGTTCTCAATTGTATTCCTGTATAGAGGAGAAATCCATATTGGCAGGAGATAGATTGATTAAGACATTCAGTCTAGAGGTTCTGAATAGAAAGAACTACTGAGATCAACTTGAAGAGCTGATGGGGATAGTAGAAGAGGGAGATTGTTCAGAATTTATTCCTCTCTGTTTCCATATTACGTTTGTTTTGCTTTTTTTAATTCTGGGCATTTCAAATGTAGTTATAGTTATGTAGTGAGTATAAACACCAAAATGACGATGGACAAATTTGAAGGGTTACTTTGCAGGATAACCCATATATTATATATATATATATATATATATATATATATATATTCACACATATCTTCTACCAGGCCATTTTTAGCTCTAGAAATAATTAATTATGGTCCAGCCCATGCATTTTTTATGTAGCAAAGGTCTGCATGTCTTCATTTCTGGATAAAATGAGAGTCAACTCTTTTTGAGCATGTTTAAATTCACAAGCATCTTAAATCTATTAAGCATGCACTTATCTTTTTTTGACTTTAATTTGAGCTCTTTTCACGTAGTTATAATTTATAGTATATCGTTTTTCTCGCTCCAAATAACAGGAGGGAGAAGGGGTTCTTTTAATATATGTATACCCGACGGCGAGATTAAGACACAACGGGTCAAATGTTAGCCCGACCAGTTTATTACAAATCCTAGTTGCTAAGGGAGATGGGGAAGGGAAGGTGGGCGATAGAAAAGAGATAAAAAAAGCAAGGAGTCTTTGTATTTGCTAATTCAGTGGCCGAGAATGGAATTTCTTTAACATTCATTTGAGAATCTGGTACCCTTACACATTAACAGGTCCTTTAAGGCCATCTGCAACAAAGCTGCACCACGTCTCCCGCTTTCTAATTGTCCCTCAAGGTTTACTATATGATTCCGCAGAGTTTTCACCAATTCCTGCGTTACTTTAACTGATTCCTGTAATGCTTGTATAGTTTAGGTTTCTGCCGAATGTTTTTCATCTCGGAACTCCACGGCAGCTTTTAGAGCAGCCCCAAGTACTGCACAAATAAACGATTTTCCCTTTCCGGCTCGGGTACGAGCCTCATTTTGTAGGACACTAATACGGTCCGAAACACTGCAAGTTATACCAGTTCTGTCGTGCCCAGTCCACCCCTGACAACGAGGGCCGAGCACCATGCTTTTCTAAGAGGTCAAATAAAACATCTTCGCTTTTCATAGTGTCTATACTGTCACTCATTTCCCAGTATGCAGAAAGATCTACACGGAGGGTGGGGGTACACGTATTCAAAAGCTCAAGTAACTTTACCTCCCCAGGGAGGCGGCACACTTATCAAACAAATGCAAATGCTCAAATCTCTCCTCCTTTTAGACAAAGAGGCTCAATCAACACCTTTTAAGTTTCAGTATGCGGAGTGGTCTTCTTGGAGAGGCACACACGTTTAAGTATATATATATCACTCCGTTCAACTCCAAGAGGCGCACACAGAAAAAGGTTACTTAAGTTTCAATATATGGAATGATCTTTCTGGAGAGGTGCTCACATCTAGGTTATCAAAAAATATCACTCCATGCAGCTCCAAAAGGTGCACACATCAACTGTATCTGAAAGGGCAACATTCTCACTGTCGGGTATCCTGCCGACTACGCCATATTTTTTATGGCGTAGTATGTCTCGCTCCAATTTACAGGAGGGAGAAGGGGTTCTTTCAGTATATGTATACCCGACGGCGAGATTAAGACACAACGGGTCAAATGTTAGCCCGACCAGTTTATTACAAATCCTAGTTGCTTAGGGAGATGGGGAAGGGAAGGTGGGCGATAGAAAAGAGATAAAAAAAGCAAGAAGTCTTTGTAGAAAGCAAAAGAGAGAGAGTCACCACCAGGGGTCCAGCGTTGTTTGTAGCGCCGACGTTGATCTTCTTGGGTGATGGGTCATCAGGGCTTGTTGTTCGGTTGCTAACCGCTTTGGTTAACGACACCCTCCAGCAGGGGTACGAACTTATTTATAAGTCCAAATTGGTCGAGTCAGCTCTCTTTGGAGTGACAGTGGTTGAGTCAGCTCTCTCTGGAGTGGCAGCTTCCGGCTTTGGGATCTCAGCAGAAAACCCATCTTCCGGGCCTTGCCAGCAGATAAGAGGGAGCAGGGAGGTGCCCACCCGCATCCTGTTTTTCACAGGATACGATGGTATCATTCCCCAGTCTCACATACCAAGCTGGCGCTACTTGGTCACAGGCCAGATCTTCCGCCAGTAAACACTCCTGAGCACTCTCTTCCTGGGGCAAACAGCCCTGAAGGAAATGCTTTCGAATGTTCACACGGTGATGTTGATTACCACACGGCGACACCCACCATTTGCCTCCTTGGTAAGTCAGTTAGAGTCTTATCACAAAACATACCTCAGAAAGCAAGCTTTGAGCCAAAAGAAAAGAAGGGTTCAGACATCGTTTCAGCAAAATCCACCTGAAGGAAGCAAGTATCTCCAAGTAATAAAAGTCCAGTTGCAAGCGTCCAATTAAAAAAATAAAAACAAAAAGGCAGATGATTCAATCTAACAGCTCCTTAGTTTATGCCAGGCACATAGCTCACTTGTGAACAGCAGCATGAGCCTTCAAAATGCTCAGAAAGCTGTAGGATTTACCATTTTGAGTTATGTGTATTTTGGCAAGTCAGCATGCTTACTCTGTCTGTGACATTAGATCTTTTGGGGTAACAGATGGAGGCAACAATTTTTGAGCTTTTTATCATTTCAGCTAACATTGTCTGACATAGTTTTCTAAACTTGAAGACTATTTGTAGGAAAAGGGTACTCAAGTGGCAGATTTTGGGAACAATAAAAAAGCAATCTGCCTTCAGTAATTCTTTGTTGTTGTAGCAACACAAGCCTTCTGCTTTCTAACTGTATGAAATGAAGTAGTCTCCTATTTACTTTTCTCCACCCTTCGGAGAATTCTTGAACAATAATTGATGCCACTGCAGAGTGCATTGAAGAATATCTGTCAGACAAAGCATCAGCACAATCAGCTTAACTACCTGCATTGAAATTAAAAGGATCATGAAGATAAAACCCATTTGAGTGTATTGAATATATGTTGATGTATTCCTGGGCTATGCTGCTTTCATACTAAATAATACATGAAGCAATGCTTTGAAATATTTTTGAAAATATCAAGAAAAAAAATATATATATACACAAAGAAAATATTTGAAAAACAATTAGCTTTAAACATGGCCAGTTTCTCATTCTTATAAAATTTGTATTTATTTTTACTAGCATAAAATAAAGGGACAAATAATTGTAGTATTGTCCTTGTCCTTTCTCTGGGCATCACCAAAAAGAGCATTGTACCATCTATTTGACATCCACTCCGTAGATCCTCTCTAGAATGTCACAACCTTAAAGCCCAAATTCTTGAATCATCCCTTGAACATCCAAATGTTACATCTCAGTAGACTGTGAAACTTGTTATATTTACTGTAAAGTCCTACAAAAATGAATTCTGTTTTGCTGAATTGACAAATGCCATGGGGGGGTGATGGTACTTGTTCCTACAAGAGAACTAAAAAGCCCACTGAAGAACACAAAATGAAAAGATTATCTATAAATCTTTCTAACACGTGGCTTTGAGTGTTTGTAAATTTCTGCTGCAGGTCTTTGTATTTAACCGTATCCAGGAGGCTAAATATTAACATAGAAATAAATTAGATGAAGGGGTTCTTGTGCAATTTCCATTTAAATTACATGTAATCCTCATTGTCCCCAGAATACAGATACGGTGAGAAAAAACTCACACACACACACTAATTTAAAAGTTTAAGACTGTAAGAAATTGTGGAATAATTCATTACAAACCTTGATGTGGCCTTAATTTAAAAGCTCCTATAATTTATTAAAGAAATCATTAACTTGATTTTTTCCACATATGTCAAGAGAGTAAAACAGAATTTTTAATCTATACAGATGTTTTAGATAGATACAACAGGATCTAAATTCCTGCTGATCAGCCCTAGACAGAAATTACTGAGAAATTACTGCACCTTGTCCTTGCATTTTTGTTGTTTTTTTCTTTTTCCACCCTCCTCTTTTTTTTTAAATAGAGGATGCGGCTTGGTGTTTGAGGTGAAAAACTCCTGTTGGTAGTCTGTTTTCTTTCTTCTCTCTCCCTCCACCCTCATGGAGATTAGTAATTTTATCCAGCATTGAATCACTGAACACGAGTTGAACCTCACAGTGCATAGCGGTAAATTAAAAAAAATGCACACAGAACTAGAAAAAACAAGCTTAACTATTTTGTGAAGCTTCATGCTACACTAGGAGTATAAGTAAATATAATTTTGGTATCCTTATCTCCATACTACACACAAGTTGAGGGTTTGTCAATATTCTTCTGGGCTCTTTTGAACATTTATCTGTCAGCATTGGCAGCTGTGACTGAATGACTGCTTGCTGAATACCAAATGTAGCAACACAAAGCTGTCATTCTTCAGCAAGTTAATGCTTTGAAATTATTATTATTTAAGATAATTTTTCTACAAATACTCCAGTCAGACTTTCTACTATCTTTGAATTCTAGGAGGAGGTAAAATAATTTTATACAAATTGTATCTGTAAGTGGTACATGTAATATTAATACTTCTGGTAAGTGGATTTTTGTACAGAAAATGCATTTGATTTTTCCTTAATATATCAATGTCCTAGATATATGACTTCTGATAGTAAATTTTATTTGTAATAAACTGTAAGTGCTTCAAATGAACACTGCTGAAGATATAATGATATTTTTGAATTTACTTATATATTTTTAATATATTTATTAAAAAAATCCAATCTTTTATTACACAGAAGAGCTGCACCACTTTGCACTGAATGTCAAGGTTAGATGTGAATAATTTCTGCAGGACTCAGAAATACTTACTTGAGGAGTGTGCAGTGGGGAAGAAAAGCCCTTACACTACGGAATTACAGATGTGACTTTAGGATAGAGCTGTTTCTATACCATTATACATTTGGAGATCTGAAGTGATCTTTGTGTGAATTCTCCACTGCTGGGAGTACGAATGAAAATAAGAGCTAGAGATAAACTATGTTCACTTGGAAGAAAACCATGATCTCATTAAAAGGTTTGCTATTCATCTCACAGCACATAACATGTAATGATAGTATTTATATAGTACAGAAAGCAATTGACTATAACAAGAACACATAGTGTTTTTAATAACAAGACACACATTTATAGTATAACTTTGAGCCAGAATCCCATCAACCAGATAAAAAGTAAGAGATTATTTAACAACTTTAAAATGTTGGGAATTTCTCTCTTTGCTGAAATAATATACTTAAATAATAGACATAATTCTATCTCTTTGCTCTTACAAAATGAATGTGTTCATAAAATAATTGTGTTCTTACTGCCTGAGAAAAGAAATTACTGAAGGTTTGTAGGGATTAGAGGAAAATAATCATTTAATACATATATAGACAGTGTGTTATAAAAAATATTCAATATAGCACTTTTTATATATAGCTCTCAGTTCTGTGTAGTATTCTTTTATTCTGATATACTTTCTATAACATTTGTCTAATTTAGCAAAAAATAATGAAACCTTTTTTTTCTTTTGGTTAATATTTCTAAAAATTTTCAGTTACGTTTTACCATCTGTATTGGTTTTACTGCATTCCTTAGTTTCACTGCTATTTTGTTTGGAGGCATTTGGTATTTTTACTGTTTTTTAGTTTGATAAATATCATTAAACTCATTTTTATTAGTATTTTTTATCTAGAACTCAAATGAATACAGGGAGAAAGCAAACAGAAAGGGATGCATACATCTTCAAAGCAAAATACACTAATAATGTGAATAAACACACCTGGGAATAGTTTTATAGTATTTACTTAACTTTAGTCTTGCTAATTACTCCTTGGAAAATATAAACTTAAATCTAATGTCTTAATTAAGCTTTTTCTGTCTTGTATTGTATTGGTTATTTCCAGACCTCTATGGTTACAATGGCAAAAGTTTAATTATTTCTTGATTTACATGTAAAGCCTTTATCATTGACAATATTACTAAAAGAAAAACATCACTCAAATGTTTGGTGTCTCAATTTTTAAAAATAGTAATCCTAAATTTGTTTGGTTTTATCCTATTTAGAATCTGTGCTTCTTAACTGATGTGCTATTTTATACATTAAAAATTAGGAGGAAAAGGGAGGCTGATTGAAAACATTGATTTTGGATTAAATACAATGAATTAATCTGACCATGAGCCGAATGTTCATATTGTTTATTGTTTATAGTTATTCAGGAATCAGTTGAGTGATTTATTGCAAATAACTGTGTATCTCCAAGAGTTCAGAAAATGGGTAATAAATTGTGTTAAAAATCTTATTTGAGATGGAGCATTCATTAATTCCCCTCTTACAACTAACTTTTTTTGTCATCATAGTGCACAGAAGAATTGACTAGCACTTCTGTTAAATAGGCAAAGTGTAAACACTGCGCAGACCTTACCCAAAGAGAGCACAGACTAAATGTTAGCTGAGGAGCACATGCAGAACAAGGGAGACAAAGAGAACACAAAACTTATTCGGAAGCTTCACTGACATCTCAGCAGGAGAGATTTTCTCAAGATATTTATTGGCTTTTGCACTGAAGAGAAAGAACTTGGAAAGCTGAAAAGTGGTTAGCCCATTTACTGCTCAAGATGCAGTTTCCCAAGTGTGAGAAATAGTGTCTGTAAGTGCTTTCTTGAAATATAACACATGAGCAGGCATAAACAGAATTAGGAGTTAGTAATGAGTGAAAGGTGATAATATGACAAAGCTGTGAAGGGCTTTGAACGTGAGGAAAGAAGGTTACACTTGATTCCCTAGAAACAGAAAGCAACAGAAAGATAACAGATGGGACCAAAGCTTAGAACATAGTCTTTACAGCAGCATTAAGAGTGAGACATGTTTATATGTATAATCAGACAACTGAGGTGACAAAAGTCTGAGTGCGTTAGCTGCCTCTGAGTTCCCAAGTCCTTAAGGATACTTAGTCCTTAAGGAGACAAAAAACATCTGAATTATGTCTCCTGAAAGGCAACGAAAGAAAGGAAATATATGGGCCTTGCAGAGGGTGGAGGATGAGGGAGATTTGTTATGGTATTGGTTGTATGGTTGTTTTGTTTTTTGTTTTTTTTTTTGTTTGTTTGTTTGTTTTTAGACAATCTATAAACTATATTTTTTTTAGGTCATTCCAACAAAAAGTGTACATTAGTTTTGAAGTTTCTTTACATTAAGTACTTTTCTTAATCCAAACGACATTTTGATGAATCAGATCATTAAACAAAATAACATCTGACTGAACAGAAAGTAAATTTTCACTGGGAAATCATTCCAATTAAAAATCTTCAGTAATCCTACAGTAAAGTAAACAATTTGTAAGCAATACAGTATATGACAGAGATTATAGAAAATAAACTATTTGTAATGGTGAAACATTTTTCATGCAAACAAAACTGGGTTATTAATAATTTGATAATCAAGAAGAGGCTGCATTAATATGTCAGTAATGAATAAGTAAATGATATCTAAGAAATTATTTCTGAAGATGGCTGGTTTTGGTTTTGTGGTGTATTATTTTGTTTGATTGGATTAGCATTTGGGGGGTTTTTGTTTCTTTTTTCTGTTCTGAGCACTGCACAAACTCAAATTTGTTTTGCCGAATGATCAAATAGTAATTTGTTTCTATGTTGTCATTACCTTTTTATTTCTTCATTGCCAATTTTTTTTTTCTTTCCCAGTGTACATAGATCACTCAGTAATGCCTGCTATGTATATCCATAGGAACTACAACAGATATAAGGAGCAAAATAACACTGTTTGATAGAGAAAATTCCCAGCTACAAAACATTGTTTTTCAACCTTGTCACCACCATTACTGGTACTAATCTACACCAGCAGAGGTGACCCATTGTTGTTGTTGCCACTGCTGAAACACACCACCCACCACTTCACTGTGCTCACATCCACTGGTTTGTCTCCATAAACGCTCAACAGGAATTAATGATATTAGTGGGTGCCATTTTTTCTGTATAGAGGAATTCAGTGACACACCTTTGCTTCATATGAACTTCCACGTCGGACACTAATTAATCAGATTGCCCCTCTGCTGCCATTTGTCACACGGCAACAAAAATGTAACAGATTATTGGCAGGAAAGTTCAACCTCTACTAGTATACCACCAATATCTGCCTCTGATATTGTGGTCCAACATAATAAAATAGGAGTCCTTGCTTTCTGAGGAGCCCTCATAGCATAATAAAAGGATCGTAAAAAACATATACTACTAACTCTAACCAAGACTAGGGAGAAGAAATGAACAGAAATCATTCCCTAAAGGAAATATTTCTATGTTGTTTGGTACTTTGTGCACTGTCATGGACCTTATTTAGAGACAGTATCTTTAAATCTTCATTTAATTTACCACAGATTGCTCTAGAAAATTTAGCTTAGATTAGGCAATGGAAAGAAACAGGAATATTGAGAGAGGAATGCTAGCAAACTGCTAGCTTTATCTCTGTTGAAGCACTTAATCACAGCATTTAACAAGTCCATGGTGCTCAGTATGAAAATGTTGCTAACTAACATATTCAGTGATGGGCTCTACTTGGCTGGCCATATTTGCCATTGTGGGGCTCATCTAGGTGATATGGGACAACACATCCTGATGTATCATTACACCTTGCACATGGCTTACTTGCCTTACAAATCCTTTAGAAACTCAAAACTTGGGTCCTTTGTCAGAGCATTGACACCTTTTTGATGAGAACTTTCTTCCTTCTCAGTTAACACTCTCCTTTGTCTAACCAACATACTTTATTATAATTAATATTAATTTTGGAAGCATTAAGTATGTTTGTTGCCTTATTCTTTGCATTTATCTGGATATAATGCAACTGTTTTGCAATACTAAGTGATATTTTCATGAAACGATTTGCCCTCCATATTCTTCCTCACACTACTTTTAAGTAGTTTTACGTTTTGTTTCTATTGTCAGATGTATTTTAAAGATCCACCTCCTACTCATTCTAGGTATTAATCATTTTCACAACAAATCTGTTGTTTAGAATATAGAAATTAATACTTCAATATAAAGAAAAGAATACTGAAACAAAGATATTCTGTGTCTTCTGGTCATGGTTTTACTTATGTATCTCTATGATTGATTATTTTGCATAAAGATTATATTAACATATGTGAATTTATTAACTTGAATATGTACTTTAAGTGCTTTCACTGGGGTCTCTTCATCTCAATTACATGAGACACTGGTGCATGGGTTCTTTCACATTGTTGGGTACTAAATGAAGTAGGTGATGCCGTAGGCAGCACAGTACCACATAATTACCTAATGTGACTATATCCCAAAGCAGTGCATGCCCTGCTACATCTTTTGACTAAATTGTTTCATGAATATGCAAAATATGGTTAAATTGTGGAGAACATAATTATTTACAATTCAAATACCATCACCCAAACGCGTATTAAAATTAATGACTTATGGATAAATGCTAATGAATAGGAAATAATTCGACTTTAAAAATAAGAATATTCATACATCAATAATTGATGTGTTTTCTTTTGAAACCAAGTAGCTTTGTTTCAAGTTAGAGTACAAAGAATGCCACACTATTTATTAGTACTAAATGGTCTTTTATTAGAACTCACACTTATGCCTACGAATAACTTCATGCTGCTTTTCTCTTTCTCAGCATGGCCACAGTTAGAATTATCTTATGCAGAACTAGGTTTTGCATACCCAGATCAACACCTTGATGCAAACATTATGCATGACTAGATTGGGCTTGCTAACTGACAAAAATCCATAATTCAGGTATCAACTGGCAAGGGAAAAGTAGACATGCTTCAACACGTTTGTTTGTATGTAATATTGGCAATGATGGTTGGAGCTCTGTTCTGATAAAGAAAAACCCACAATGTCAGAAATTATGCTGAGGTTGTTATCTTAAAGTGTATACTTACACTCTACATCGTAATAATGCAATCCAACTTCTATTGTATGGGATGATGACATATTGATTATTAAATTGTTAACCATACTTTTCTACATTTCACATCACTGTTTCTTCAACATATGCTTTTGTGGTGGGTAAAACAATAAATCATTGATTACTGCTCTGCAAAGGGGTTAACAATGCTATAGTTCATGCCAGATAGATTAACACATAATGGTCCAACAGAATAGAAATCTGTAAAAAACTTTAAAAGGTCTGAAAAAAATAGATTCTAATTGTGCAGATATGTTCAGAAATATCTTACAAAAATACAAGAAGCATAAAAAAAAAAGATTTCTTACTGAATATACTGTGCTGTACTTTTAAAACTTGTGATTTAGGATAGATAAAGCATATTTGTTGAACCATTTGCAGTGGTAGAACAGGGCCTAAGTGAGATTAAAGGACTCATTGTTTCACTTGTTATTAAAATTGAAC
Organism: Numida meleagris; assembly: GCF_002078875.1. Taxonomy (NCBI): domain Eukaryota; kingdom Metazoa; phylum Chordata; class Aves; order Galliformes; family Numididae; genus Numida; species Numida meleagris. Next base: position 104,327,836 of record NC_034410.1, read on the forward strand.
TTAGAACTCAGCTTTGGAGATGTTTCTGCTGCCTCCTTATGCAACTTATGAAAGGTCAGGTTTTTATAGGTACTGTAATCTTCAGAATCTCATTATTTAATGTTTTGTGTAGGCTTTTTTAAGAGTTCAGATTGAGCAGGAATAGTTATTTCCATTGAAACAGTGATGTAAATCAGTAAATCAATTATGTAATTCAGTTACTCAATTTCATCTCCCTTGAGGCTCCCTGCTTCTCCAAGCTGCTGATTCCCAGGAGCTCTGACATCTAGAAGGCATCAGCCTCCTGTAAAAGCTGTGTTCTGAAATAACTGCATAGAATCAAGCACCTGAGAACAAATTGTAAGTTTTGTGAAATCATGGAATAGGTTGAAATGGACCTTGAAAGATCATCAAGACATCTTTTATTCACACAGTGAATGCCGGACCATGACCCAAATCTCCTTCCTTTATCTCATTTTACTGCTATTAGGTCATGCTATTATCAGTGCCTCAGCTGTGAATTTTAGAAGGTTCAGTTCTACAGCACACACCAATTATTTTTCTATGTACGTAAAATAATTAATTTTAAGATAATTTTAGTGAAAATAAAGTAGTGTCAATAACAATACCGACTATAGATTAAAATTGAGTTCCCCCATGGTTCCTGAAAACAAGTGACACTTTACAATAAGTCCTGATTTATTTCCCTTCCTGATAACTTTTGATTGTTTGCTCTGTTGTTCTGGTTCTAGAAATTAAAGACTTACAGAGTAGCGAAACAACTCCTTCATTTCTTGGTGATTTTAGCCCCAGTTGTTACTGTCAAAGGAAAGATCATTTATCATGTTCACCAGAATGATTAGAAACATGCTTTCTACGAAGTGTTTTTCTGTAGCATGAAAGTATTTCTGATTCAGGTTTCAGCTCTACAAAAAAAATCAATGAAGAGCAAATGACAGAGAAATAGCAATAATTTATAAAACTAGTATTCTCCATGTCTTTTATTTACTTCAGTGGATGTGTGCATCAGAGTGCATCAGAGGGGATCTGTGACTATATTCAAGACTGAGAGTCATCAGAAGGCTACTAAAATTATTTGAAGTTAACTATGAAACATTACTCACTTGTCTCCCATAATTAGGCTTTTCAAGGACATTTTCATTTTAAGTATAAAAAGAATGTTCTAGAAATTTTTTTTAATGTTTTTCTTCTGCATGTTTGTCATCAAGAATCTAAGACTGAACTCATCATTCATATTGCATAGTGGAAATTACAAGATCATTGCTATAGATTTGAGACCTCCGGAATAAAAGTCTAAAAATACTGTTCATCTTATAAATCATTTCCAGACCTAATAATAGAACTCATAGATGACCCCCCAGTAACTGACTTCAGTCTGTCTTCAAAGTGTCTCCAAGTGGAGTACGTTGGAAAAAAAAAAAAAGAAAAAAAAAGGCTTTTGATGGAATGATGTCAAAATCAATATTTTATATATATTTATTTTCACATAAGTAGATTTTCTTATTAAAACTGAGATATTTACAACTTAATCCGAATTTCATTTTCTACAGTTCATTAAGTCTCTGTTGAAAAAGTATATTTACCTTTTCTCCCAGTTATGTCTTTTCTATCATATTCAAAGAAGTTTTCATAAAACACTTGTTATTTGAGGAACTCAAAAAGGAGCAACAGATGTATGGATATACTCTTTACAGTGATAGACATATCTGAAGCAGATGAGTAAAACAGCATCTCAAGATTCAGTGCAGGTAAGGTGACAGGGAATGGATTGCATCTTGTCTTCTCACCTGTGGGCCAATGCACTCCAATGTTTTTCCCTGTCCTCTTTTGTCTGGTTCACAGTGATTGAGTTTCAATGAACTGAAGCTGGAAAGTAGCACAGAGCTTTTTATTTACATAAACTACCACCAGCTGTACTACAAAATTTTGTCAAGCATCTTATCATGTCTTCTGATGAAACAGCTCATAACAAAAATTTACATGATCATGAATTATAAAGGCTTTAAAAATATTTTTAATAATAATAATAACAATTTTTTGCTACTTAAAATATTACTATGTTTATTTAGAATGATGATTGTTAATTAGAAGTCAGCAACCAGAGGTGATATATAAATTAAGAGGTACATTTTGTGTCAGCTATGGAAACAAGGAAGTGAACAGTATGATTTGTCACTGTATTATTGGCACTTGGGAAAACAAGGGCTTTTGGAACAATCCTTTAGGGATCAATTAAAAATGTGCCCCAAATTATCAAAAAAACCCTCTAGTAATGAGCTCAAACTCACTCAGCCACTGCATGTGGCCTAATGAAGAGCAAAAATGCAAAATGTAGCTGACACAAGAGTTTCATGCTTAAATCCTGTACATTCAAGTATGCTAAATGACAAAAAGTGTATTATTAAACATTATATTCATTAAAAGGACTAAACGACACTTTAGCCAAGAGAGCATTATGCTGCAGATACCAGTGGGGAAAAAACTATTTCTTTTCAACTGTGAGAGGCACAAATGCTCTAAGGGAAGGGAAAGAATCTGTGACAGTTAACCACTTCCAGTTTCTTTTTGGCAGTGGATGTTATCCCAGACTGCTATTGAGTGTGCTAGTGTCTGTGAATGCTGCTGTTAAGCAATGACCTCTGGGCATCACATTACCCTGCACCTAAAAATGTGTCCATTTCTACTCCAAGTAGATTTTCCAAGAGGACGAGAAAAACACATCCTAAATGCAAATAAGAGTGAAAGAGAGGGCAGGAGCAGAAAAAGCTTTGTGAATTGCTCTTCAATTACCAGAAAAATGTAAACTAAGTAGCAAAGTGTGGAGTCCCTGTGTTAGATAAAAAAGGAAGAAAGAAGGCACTCACTTACCTAATGAGAGGCTAGAGGAACTTTGAAAGATATGAGAATGGACTCAGACCAGAGGAAGATAAGATTTAAGAAATGCATTTGGTGTGTAGCATGTAAAAATACAATTACAGACAGAAATTACAAGATGAAGGCAGAGTACAGAGAATGCTTGAAATTTTCCTAAAAATTGTTCAGACTAAAAATGAGACAAAACCCAAACGAGAGGAAAAGCTTTCTGGATTTGAAAGAGACTATGAGTTAATGCTGTAAACCATGTTGTTTCCAAAGGCTTTAGTGATGAAGAGAAATAGGAAAAAAATGATTGGAGACTGAGATCAAAGTTGAACTTTTTAAGAAGAGAGAGAGAGAAGAGAGAGAACATTTCAGCATCATGGCCCTGAGTTACATATGATTTACAAAACTTTGTCTTAAATCTCATGACACATGCACACAGCATTTAAATCACTGAACGACAGTCTTCTATCTGGCACTTACTATGTGATCAGACTGGCTTAATTTGGAGTGCCTGTATTTGAATACAGAACGATTTCTGTCTGTAGAGAATTATTTCTGCCTATTGTGATATCTTTACTGTGTTTCTTTCAGATTTTAGCCCATCACGGAAGTGAGGAAGAGTACAAAGAAACAAAACCTAGAGTAAGTTAAGATCTGTGTAACTAATGAGCTCTCACCACAGAGTTATAACTGTATACAGAATTCCAACATTACGTAAATACATTGAACAATCACAGGTCAGGCATGACTTGTTTTTCAAGATGTTGATGGACCCCTGATTGAACATAGTGGAGCTGAGAATTGGTCTGTGTAGATGCTGAAAGCAGAAAAGTAGTCAGGACTGTGGGCATAGAGTGAACATTTATCAAAATGACAGTACTGGAAATGTGTATGACCTCTATACCCAAGAAAAAAGAACACATTTGAAAAAGTGACTCAGGAAATATTTCATTTACAGCTGAACTTTGTCTAATAGTTTGGAACATGGAGATTCAATGGATTAATTTTTTTATAACTAAAAGAAGAACACATAAAAACGTACTTTTGATACTTACTCAGACAAGTAAAATTATTTATTTTGTATTCTCTGAACTAGCAGCTGTTTACTGGATGTTTTTCCTTGCAGTAAAATCATGTTTAATTTTAGTCAGGAAAGATTTATATTTTTTTCTATTCTATTTCCCCTTAATATTGCAGAGATTAAAATACATGATGTCAAGAGAAAGGAACAGAACTTCCTATATAACAATTTCATCATTTAATAAAATTACTATTTCATTCTTTACTAATAAAGAATAATGAACATAAATGAGCCATTTTGGAGAAGTTTTTGAAAGAATTACTATTTGAGTATTAGGAAATGCAAGAAGTGCAACGACAGTATCAAGCATAAAGAGCAAAATATGTTTCTATTAGAAGTCTGCTTAATGTACAAGGACTCAAGATTCACAGTTTAGCCCTGCTTTGCTGTATGCTGTATTTGAATTTTTGGTTGCATCACATCTGTATCACACTGTTCTCAGTTGAAAAATAGTAGCAAGTGTAGTTTTTAATGATAAATTATAGTGATTATTAATTTATTAATATTTTTTTGAGGATTTCAGATGGAAGATGCTACACTGGAGAATTTAGCAACAAAACAGTGTCATTACTTTTATTGCAGAGGAAACCTAGGACCTTAGCTCACAGGCCTGCATCAACATTATTCATGTAAATCATTTTGCTTAAGGAAAGCAGATTTCAGTGTGAATCATGGACATTTTTTACTGATGATTACACAAGCATTTCTCCCAAGAGTAGGAGAGTCTCCCCCGATAACTTCATGCTCTGCACTATAGTGCACTATATACAAACGGTACTCTGGTGCTGCACCAATTTATATTTATTGAAAACTGTGTTCCAACCTCAAAGTGAGCTTGCTTAGCTTGACAGATCAAATCAGGCTAGCTCTGACCAGATGATCTCTCCTTTTCAGTTGAAAAATTAGATTCTTTGTGCTAAAATACTATTTTTACTCTAACAGACTCTCCAGAAGTGGTCAACTGGTGAGGCAGCATCCATGTGACCCAGGAAGAGCCGACAATGTTAGTGGAAATTACAGCATGGAGATTTTCAGTCTATACAAAAGAATAATTTGGGTTCTTCTCTCCTTTTTATACATGCTTACCAAAAAAAAAAAAAAAAAGCCCCGAATACATACACCTCAAATGAGGGGAAGCCGTGCTGCCAACTTAGACTTTTCTGATGAACATATTCCTATTTCTGTTCACAAAATCTTACCGAAATTTTGAATCATAATTAGTTTTAAATATAATTTGAAAAATAAAATAAAAATAAAATAGCATTCACTGGGAGTATAGGCAGAAAAAGCAAAAATCTTTCATTTTCTGCAAACTTTCTCATTGCTACTGGTCTTAGCAAATCTTTTATTCACACAGTGAATGCCGGACCATGACCCAGATTTATAACTTATCATGAAATCTGCAGATATTTCAGACATTGCACATGCGAAAGCCATTTTTAAAAATATATGGAGTTTGAGACTAACTGTACTGTAAAAGATCAAAGCCTCTGAGTATGAGTCCAAAAGAAGATTTAGGGCATTCAGTTTCGGTGCATTTTTGGAGGAGAGAACAACAATCTGCAAGACTGCTGCAGTAAATAGAACAAAATTTCAAATAAATAAATAAATAAATTAGGAACTAGAACTACTTTATCCTATGTAGTCAAGAAATAGAGGAGTGTGAGCAACATAAAAAATTCCTCTGACTTCTCAAATAAAAAGTTATAAGGAAGTCCTGAGTGGAACAAAGGACATTCCCAAAAAGCTGGAAATAGACTAAGAAATCTAGGATGCAACACAAAAAACCCAAGATTACTGTTTCCATAAGAACAATCAAAAGAGAGGAATAAGCCTATTCAATCCCCTGCTAATTCTCACAGATCTGTGCTCCCTATGGGAACAGAGATATAAAGCTTGCTAACCTCAGAGATATAAAAACACATCAAAAGTATAGAAGGTCACACCAAGTTTCAGGAGAATCTTAATCTCCATGTTAGCTAAAGAAAAGTTCAGCCTAATTCTTTCATGGTAGTGACTTAGAAAGAAGCTTTTAAAACTAGTTCCCATACTGTAAAAATGAGATTCAAATGCAGGATGTCATTTTTAAAATCAGATTGGAACAGTATAACTTCATTAAAAGAAACAAAAACTGGGAAAAGTGCAGCTGCAGACTAGAAGAAAAAAAAAGAGGAAAAATGTGAGTTAAAAAAAGGACAACTGTAAAAGTTTTACAAAAAAGAAAAATCTGAGGGAAATAGAAGAAAAACTTTTCAGTAGATGTTCGCATCAAACATAAAAAAATGTAGAGATTTGGAAAATAATTTCTTGATGTCATGTCGACTATAATTTTAACAGCAGAAATTGCATTAAGTATAGACAGAAAGAAAGAAAAAGCTCATTATCAAAGATTAGCTTTGAAGTATTGGGCTATGACAAAGGTACTGCAGTGGATGAAAGCCAGCTATATTCAAGGCATATATATTCAGCATTTCTCTCCAAGGCACTCTCTAAAGTTGTATCAATCAAAACAAAAATGTATTTAGAAACAGGGTACATTTGCAGAGCAAAAGACCATGAAAGCAATCAGAATATAGAAAAGCTGTGAAAAGTCCTGTCCACCTAATTTAAACAGAAGCCCTCATTAAATGTTTACTGAATGTATGTAACTAAGCTTCTAGGCATTATATGATGTCAATATGTAATCTTTGTTACTTTGGTTGTTTTGTGTTGTATTTTTCCTGACGGATTAGGAGATAGGAAAGAAGGCACAGCTTAACATTGCAATGAGAGAACAACAAAAGTCTGAAGTCTTACAGTTTCACTGGGTTCAGCAGGTCCTCCGGGATTCAGTTGCCTATGGACAATTAGTGTGTAAAACGATCATAGATCACCTTATCTTTCATTTTATTGGAAAAAGCATCTTTATTTCTTCTCTAAGAATCAGAGCTAAACCATATGGATAATGTCCTATCACAATGTCCTGACAAAAGTCATGAAATACTGAGAATCTTGTAGCTGAACAGAAGCCAGCATCACACTAATCATTCTCCTTTTCCAAATCATTTTTAAAACAAGAACAAAGCACTACTGCTATACTTTCTGAAACAAGTTCTACAAGGCTAATGAATAGGAACAGACAGACAAGAGCATTTTTTCTAAGCCCAAGTGTGTAATTACATTTCTAATGAAAAGCTGTGAATGCTGAGTATTTCTGAAAATAAGGAAATTTGTCCTAAATAGTAACACTGTTCAACCCAGAATTTTCCATACTGAAACAGTTTCCTGTCTGTCCTGCAGTCTGAAAAGGCATTTATCCCTCATCCCTCCAAAAATTTCTTAATCTGCCTCTCTCTGGTTTGCTTATTCTGTACCAACTTCCTTCTTTTACACTTCTTTTGTTCTGATCTCATTTTTTTCTACATTCTTCTATTGTGCTATTCTTAGTGGAAAGTCCACTTAGGTATCCATCTAAATATACCTTGTTCTGTTGAACACAGATGTTAATAGTGGCAATTTCTTCTCTTTTGTATCCTCTTTCAATCAGAGTGAATAAAATATGACAAAAACATTCTCAAACTGGCTTTTTCTTTACCTCAAAGCATTCACTGATACCAATCACAGAAGCACAAAAATTGTTTACATAAATTTAGGAAATTCTATATTAAAACCTTATGCCAAAAGATGTGTTTGTGATTGCCTAGGAAAACAGAAGAGACCTCATAATCCTAGTCACAAGACATTTACCACCCACTCTCTTCCCTTTATTCCTATAACAGGTATTTAATAGAGTAGATCTGTCACTGGTGTAACAGCCATATGCTCATTTCTATTAGCTTTGAAAATCTGTAGCCAAAAATCTGTAGCCAGTGATGAGCTACTCCATTCTTATGTTGACCTGTTAGTTACTCACAGCTATTCTGCATCCACCTTATCAAATCTATGCCAGTTAACACCAAGTGTTCCAGGAAACACTTTTGGCAAGCACAAGGCAGTATAACTCCTGCTATTCTGAGCATGTATCAAACAGTCCTATTTTCCTAGATTTATATCAAGCATGCATCAAACTCTTACTGGATAAAAGAAAAGACTGGAGAGATATAATTCTATGCTGACAGCATGTTGATATGGTCCAGATTCCTATTTGCCAGCATGGTAGGAAATAGAATAATACAAGGGAAGATCTCAGCAAAGACAGCTGAGGTCAAATCTTATGCTATGTCAAAGACTGCAAAATGTAAAAAGAAAGGTAGCTCCATGCCTCCTGAGTAGAAAGAGAATGAGATTAAAAACATTGCTTAAAAAAAGGCCCTATTCAATAATATATATATATTTTAATGGACTCTCTTCCAGTGCATTTTCATTTTTAGGCCCTGGCAACAGACCTGCACATGGGTAGCTTCTACATGATTTAATACAAGACAGTTTTAAGAAGATTTTGATAGGATGCATTCCAAGCTCACAGTAATTACTGTTTTATAAATTGTTTATTGCTTTTCAACAAGTATCTCATCTGTACAAAATGAAAGTTTCTATCAAATACTTTGTCAATAGTCTGCTTATGTTAGTTGCAGTCTCTTAATTAGGTGTATTTTACCTTCCTTTTTCTCTCTTTCAGTAGTTACCTCAAAAGAAAGAGTAGATTATAGAGATTTCTATGCAGATAGCATACCCTCAAGCTTTCTAAGCTGCCTTTTCTAACCTTGTGATCAGAGATTTGTTACACTCATGTGATTAGAGCTAAATTGTAGAAGCTGGACTCCAATTGGAAATCTGGACCTGAGCTCTAAGATCTTGTGCCTTGGTACTAGATAAAGGTATAAATGCTGAACTACTGATGCTCATTGTGTTTGCACACACTGCAACGGCTTGACAGATGGAGGGACTGTTGCTTATATGAAGGATGCTGCCTGCTGATGCTAATCAGTAATATCTTGTCTCTGTTAAAGACCAAGACTTCTAGCCTCCACCTCCTGCTGGAACGGCAACAGAGCAATAATACTTCTTGCTGGGCACGTACCTACCTTTGTAGTAGGTACAGTTCCTCTCTGTTAAATTCTTTAATTTCTGATCTGTGATGGGTATTGTTTGCTTCCATTCCACAGCCACAGTCAGAAAAAAAATGTCAAAGTGCCAAGACCAATGTACCTATATAATAAAAGTAAAGATAATGTAAAACAAAATAGGTAAAAAAAAAAAACAAAAAAAAATATTAATAAATAAAAGGATGCTTCTGCATCAAAGTGAAACAACTTAAAGAGGGATTGATGAAATAGGATTCCGCAGTTAGGAAAAAGCAGTTGCAACACAAGGCACCTTATCAGGCTACTGCTGTCAGGTATGAGAGAACTAAAAATACTGCCTTAAGTTCAAAAGATGGAGAGTACGTTTACAAGGCTTAGGAATGCCCTTGGGTAACCTGGAGTGACTGAGCACTACCTTGCAGTGACAAACAACTTCAAGTCTTTGTCATGGGAACAACCACTGCAGGTACCTCAGTCCGTTGACTGTGAGGTCAAAGATCCAAATTAGACCTTGGAAAACTGTCCCAGTGTAATCAGGGAAGACTGTTAAGCTGGACCCAGTGTCCAGGGTTGTGATAACGGGAGTCAGCACTCAAGACAGATACAAAATCCTCATACAATTCGGATAATTTGAGGACCAAACTCCTGGAGAAAACAGGGAGCAGAGTAAAATGAAGTGTTTTTAACTATGAGAAGCAGAATCTAAAGCATGAATTAAATATTCTGGAAAAATTGTAAAGCTGAATATTATTGTCTCCAACTACTACAAGTATTCCTTCTGTCAAAGGAGTGTTATTCTTCTGTTGAGCATTACCTTTTAAGTTAGTGATGAAGAAAATAGAATTTTTCTCATTGTTAACTTTCAGAAATACCATTCTGTTTCCTTCGAATACAGTGTTTTATAATTATATATAATATGCTACTTTCATATGACCGTGTTGTCTAAATATATTTTATACTCTTATCAACAGATTATTCTCAATAAAATCAATTGTCTTAGCTTTTAAAGAATCTGCTAATCCTATTGGAATGCTTGACTATCTAATATATGCAAAAGGAATATTTGCTTTGATAGTTTAGCCTTTTGAGGAAAATATTTATTGCAGTCCCTTTATGCAAATACACTTGCAGAAGCAGTATTAGCTGTGACATCTCCTGAAGCTGTCATGATGATCAGTGATGGAAGACAATGGGTAAAAGTCTCAGCCGCTTTCTCACCCTCATTAAACTTTCTCTTGAGCAGCATGTGGCACTGCAGGTAATGAGTTCCATCTGTGTGTCACCAGTCTCACCTACAGAAAAAAAAGCATTCACATTTTGGAGGCAAAAACTTCAGAAAAGGTAAAGTTTTCAGCTAAAAATAAACCTTCAATTTCTGAGTTGTACAGAACTCCCAGATATTCCAATTATTGTTCCATGTTTGGTCCTCAGAAAAAACTTTTAGCAAAAATGTTATCAGGTGGTGTAGCTAATTAATGAAACTAAACTAATACTGATAATCAACAACCAGCAATAGTCTTCTTTATCTTTTGCATTCTTGAGTTTGAGATTCTTTTGTGTTATCTCTCACAACAAAAATTATCAAATGACCTAGAACTGATAATATTTACTATGACAAATGTTCAGACTGAAATGAGGAAAGTAGTTAAGAGTCAAAAAATGAATTACTTCCTTAGTTATTGTTGAGTTGCAAACACTATTTTGAAAGTACAATCCTATAGTAGCCTGGATCCAGAATTGGTTGAATGAACTATTCACCAAATTTAGTGCATCTAAATAGTAAGAACTGTACTTGCTGATAGCATTGTTCATTAACTCAGTGCAATAAAAATATCTACTATTGTCCACTATATTGCTCTGTAAGAGGTGAAGATTCCTGTATTGTTGATCAAAGCAAACTTTCTCATCATACAAGAAAAAACACAAGTTATCATAATAGATTAGTAAATTTGTGCAATGCCTATAAGTATATATTGTCACTGCCATTTGCCAGTCTGTTTCCTTAAGTTTGCAAACTAACTGAGAATATGATCTCACACAGACTTGCAGTGAAATTTGCCTAAATCTAATACAGTACGAATCAAAACAATTTTTCTGTGTGCACTATTACATAGTCTCCTGTTGATCTTAAGAGTATTTAAAGCCTATTCTGCAGTCCTACATGTTTTTCTCACTGTGCAGGTGAGAAACAGGAAACTAAATAACCCAATCTATTAAGTTTTCAAACACATGGTAGCAAATACCAATAGCTTATATATTTCAGTCATACATATCATTCCTTTTGTTCCAGCAAAACTTAAATTTTGACTCAAGGTTAGAATATTTAAGCTGCATGTAGAATGCTGGAATAAATATGTTGTTTCCCCTGACATTTTAGCAGCTTTAGCAATATAAATTTTGATTCCCTCAAGTATCACCGAGTTATATTCTTCTTTACTACTCTTTTCCTATCAAGATTTTCTCCTTGCTAACTTTTGATCAAGCTTGCATGGTGGAATTCTCATGCATTATATACCGTACTGAATAGTCTGATAACTTTTATTTAAAGAAGCCCAATACTCCATGCCCAAGAAGCTTTGAGGTCTCTCTGAGATAATCAAGTAGTCACTGAAACTTTTCATGTTTCACCTATTGCTGCTTGGAGAGTTCATAAATTCAGTTCTCTGATCAATAATGACAGGATAGCAAATTTCCTACAGCTTATTACAGCAAGGTGATATTTTAGGTAGCCTTGGCAGAATCTAACTCAGTAAATATAGGATGAGCTTTCCAATTATTTAAATATACAGTCCTATCAACTTCAGATATAAATTTTAATAACATAAAATTTATGAGGGGATAGTATCTCACAGTAGAATTTGATACACAGTTTTTAGATGATGCTGCTTAGGGCCCTCAAATTATTTACAGAGCCCAAGCTACGTAAGAAATTGTTGGGTTTGCTATCTGTTCACATAATAATAGTGCTTACAATATAGCCAATTACATAAAAGTGTAAAAATAAATGTGCATCAACTGTTGAGTTGGTGTATCTCTAAGACTGCTAACAAATTAGTTAAATCTAACGTATAAATTATGTCTCACTTTAGCTACAAATAGCATCTCTAGACACTGACTTTATTTAACTTGATATAATTGACTGTGCGCGTTTCTTGGAAAGTTATAATTTCAAGTTCTTCAATTACTATGAAACATTATCTTCAATGATCTTACCTGAAAGCTATGGGTTTTTTTAGAAATGTCTGAGCAAGTAACATCATTTCTTGTATTTCTTCTTTTATCAGTCACTGCATCTCTGCTTATCTGCACTGAAACACACAGCTTAAAAACACATACACACAGATAACGCTTCGCTCACTATTTTCCCTGTGTTGATAAGAAAATAAAGTAATTTTAGCAGAATTTAGATACGTATTGGAAAAGCCAGAAGGAGCTGATGAAAACAAAATCTTGTTAGTATGTACTAAGACTGTGAAGTCTGCCAAGATCATTTCATGAATATGGACAGCCACACCAGGGGCTAAGATTATTTTTTTGTTGTTATTGGTATTGTTTTTGTTTTGTTGCATTTTCCATTGATATTCAGTTTGGAGTTTCTTTGTAATTAATTAATTTATTTATTAAAGAATTCTGATGCTAAAAGAATGTTGGTCAAATCATACAGTTAGTCTTTGGAGCCTCATGTTTTGTACACACCAAGTAGATACATTGTAGAGATTAATAGAAGTTAGAAAGCCTCATTTTATTAAAGTATTTAAGCACCTTTGGAAGCTTAGACTGATCATGCCTATGTTTTATCAATTCTGTTATTTTTCTGGGTTGAATTTTTACGTATTTTTACCTCCTGACTGGAACTTTGCTTCCATCCATGTTCATCTCAGATTTTAATTTTCAACAAAGATATGACAAAGCAGCTAAGCCTGTTCCAAGAGTGAAGTAAAGGAAGGCAGAATTTACACAGATTAAATTATTTTCAACAATTTCTCTACAGAGGAGATTAAAACATATTCTGGATAAAAATGAGCTGAAATCTGACTGTCTTTCAGTACAATATGCTATTCTCTGATCTTCTGAAAAGGTTCAGTAACAGTACAATTTCGCAATTTGCACAGCAGCACTATAAGTTTGTTACAGGTTTGTGGCTAAAACCTCCAGAAGTCCACAGTGAGAGACTGAGTTTATTACTGCTTAGAATTGATGTTATACCATAATTAGAGTACCAGTGTTTTCAGTATTGTCTATTTGTTTGAGCATATTATTGCAATGTTTTTCTCATAATACTAAGGTTTTTTTATGAGTGTTTATTTATTTTTTTATTTTTAGCTCTCTCTGTTGTAAACGAATATGGCATAATAATAACATGAATGTAAAGGTCTCAAAAAGACTTTGAGGTGGGAGGGAGGAGGGGTGACTGGGGAGTTGAGATCGGGCAATTTGTGATTTTTTTCAGAGCTCAAGATGATTAATTAGGCCCTGTAGGTTCTAGTGCCATGTTAAATAGAGCAATAGTAATGCAGTGAGTATCTTGTCTATTAATAGTTATGTCGTATCAGTCAATAAAAAATCTGAATATTCCATGTTAATTTTCTTCAACAACGTACCAGTTAATATTTTTCCTGAACAATATCTTGCACAATAAGCCATTCTATTGCTGCTCATTTTTTTTCTTTTTTAGATCACTTCACTGGTACATTTCTCTTTTCCATTTGTATTTCAGGACATTAACAGAAGTTATGAATTCATATTTCTTTGCTTGAAATGTTTTGAAACTGTTTCATCTATAATTTTGTGTTTGATAATACATCTGCGTCATGTTCATTAACGATACTCTCTACTTAGTAAAGAGTACAACTAATTAAGAGTTTGATTATTTTTGCATAATAACTCTTACTGTGATCAACACCTCCTGAGTTAAAAAAAAAAGGGGGGAGGCAGGAAGTATTTTAATAATAAGAATATAAAAATTATTTCATAGACTCTGATTAATACTCTTTTTTTTCTATACATTAAACTCCACCATGAGTCATAGATAATGTAGATAGTTGAATATATTTCAGTTTTTATATCAGTTGGTTGTGCATTTTTTGGTCTGTATCAAAACTATCCTCAAGAATTTTTAATACAAGGCAACTAGTAGAATTTGTTACCAAAATAAAGGACTGCTCTGTTAGAATAATGTTTTCATCAATACTGACTTGTTCTTTTCTGTTTTTGTCATGGTTAAATTACAGTAGGATCTTTAAAATTGGGGGATATCTCTAAATTCCTGTGTAATCCCTTCTCAATATACTTTAATAGTGACCTGAAAAATAATAAATTGTCCAATATATTTAAGAGTGCGAATAATTAAGTATGCCAGCTACTATCCTGTCATCCACAGCCCAGTGGCGTTATAATATGAAATAAATGTGGAATGAATATGTTTATGGTGATGCTCTATCTTAGATATAGAGTATAAATGCAAGATATTTATAAATATGTGTTTTTATATAACGTACAAATATTATAAAAGTACAAATATTTTCTTGGAAATGAGAAACCTAAACACAGAGCTAGTACTATTTCAAATATCTGCCTGTCATATAATGAAATGAGATGTACAATAAAAAAAAAATACATAAATCCTGATCCAATGGTTTCACAACCATCTCTAATTAAAAACATATATATATAAATCTGTGTCATCAAATTGGAAAGCATTAATTAAAAAAAAGTATTTTTTACAAATATGTTTTCTGACAGGCTTTCTCTGCTTACAAGGTATTACAGAGCTGTACATATTTACACTGAAAGGAACACTGATAAAAAATTTTGTTTATTGATTAAGATACAAATCTATTTTTTTAATTTAGTTTGCATGAATACTTCTTTAAAAGTGGCTCTGTAGTATCTAATGTGCTTGAATGTGTCTAATTTGTTAGGCTGGGTAGTATGTAATTAGATATTTGTAAGTATCTAAAAGTAGTACATAGTGTCTCTGAGATAATTTCATTTATATATGTCCACAGCTAAATTCTTTCTAATAGGTACTGTATAGTTCCATGTTTGTGATGAGAGACACATTCCATATACTCATAACTAAAAGGAATTATTGGCCCTTTATTAACCTTATTAACCAGCTCGACATCATAAATGAAATGTATGGAATTAAATGAACACTCATTCACACATTCCAGGGTGTTCCAAAATATTGATTGCTGATTGTTAATCATTTTTCATTTTAGAAATAACTTGAGATTTTTTTCAATATGAGTACATATCAGTTTTTAAGTTGAATCAGTTGTTCCTATTATGAGGAGGAGATAAGGAGAAAGAAATGAGCAGTTCCAATCTAAAATTTTCTTTACTTCCTTTACTGTCTGATGTGTCCTATTGGCCTGAGTATAATTTGAATTTAACCAGTGAAGAAGGTTCATTGTTCAGTAATTTCCAATTCACTCACCCTCCTTATATTACCCAGTTCTATTTTGGGGTGGGATAGATTTAATTTTCCTCCTAGTAGCTGGTATGGCACTATGTTTTGGATTTAGGATGAAAATAATGCTGATAACAAATAGATGTTTTACTGAGAAGTGTTTACTGCTCAAAGACTTTTGGTTTCTTATGCTGCTTTGCCAGAGAGGAAGCTAGGGTGCACAATAAGCTAGGAAGGAAGAGAAGCAGGATAGCTGACACCATCTGACTAAAGGCATATCCCATATCATATGATGTCACACTGAACAATAAAACTGAGGAAGTTAGCCAGGGCATTAATGCCATTATTTGGGGACTGTGTGGGAATCAGCAGATGTTAGGAAACTGCACTGTGCATCACTTTTATATTTTTGGGCTTCTTTTCCTTTTCTTTTTCTTTTTCACTTACCTTTCTTTTTTTTTTTCTTTCTCTCCATGGGGAGCCAGTACTAGAGCAATCTGCTCACGAAGGGCCCCATGGTACAGGCTTGTATTGGAGCGGTGCTTGAAGAGCTGCAGTCTGTGGGAAGACCACACAGGATCTTTTCTGGAAGGACACTCCACAATGGAGCAGGGAAAGAGAGGGACCATGAAGGAGCAGTAGAAATGAAGAGTTATGGACTGATCACAGTCCCTATCCCTCATTCCCCTGTTCTGCTCAGGGAGAAGTGGTAGAAGAGGGTAGATGGGGGAGGGAGGTGATTTTAATTTGCTTTTAGTTCTCACCTGGAAAATAGAACAAATCTGACGTAACTGTACAGAAACAATTATGTATAGCACCAAGGAACTGCTACATATTTAGATTATCCATTAATTAACCATTCAGTCCATTTTTTTGTTCATGAGTACACTAAAATTTCACAGTATACGGTGTTATACAGTGGTCTGATTCATTTAACTAACATTAAGTTCTCAGTAAATCAATGAGAAAATTTTTCCCCTGTTCAAAAACTGCAAAGATAATTCTATGGTTCATCCTCTGAACTCAGTCATTAAAATGAGGGGGACTGAAGACAATGTCAGTGAAGATTCAGTCTGCTTTCTTTGAGTTACAGAATATTCTTTGCTTTACAGAACTCTGTGACAAGATTTAAAAATACACTCCTGAACAGAAGTTGTGCTATCTGTCTGCTTATATTCCCAATTGTGCTGTAATATAATGCACTTTAACAAAATTTGCAGAAATGTTTTATGAGTGCATGTTGGAAAATTCAAACCGACTGGCTCTGCCATCTGCTAGTTCTGATAAGAGACTCATCCGTCTGCTGAGCAGGTAGTAGAGAGACTGACTGGAAAAAAGAAGATAATGAAACACTGAAAACATGCTGTATCTCACAGTTACTTGCAGACATGCACCACCTAATTGGGGGTCAAACCAATGTTATTAAGCATTTAGAATGCATTTTAGTTTCAATTTGAATCAAATATGAATATATGCAGAACATTACAAAGCAAACCTATTGATGTAATTTGGCCACTGAACTCAACTCCATCTCTGTTTCAGTGACAAGAATAACAAGAGAAAGTATAATTGTGAAGGAACACTTATCTCAGCTATGTCAGTCAATGCACAATAACAAAATCCTCTTACTCTGCTGGGGGCACACAATTAAAATTACTTAAGGGTTAGTTCTGTAATTACAGTTTGTCCTTAGTAAAAACCTGGGAACAAACCTGTTTTTCTCCAGTACCAAGGGAGAAGTCCTCAGTTGTGATGTATTTTAGAAGCTGATTATTTTCCTTTCTATCTGAACTGATAGAAGGACTGATATAGAGACATTGAGGGCTTAGCTTTTCCTGTCTCTTGTTTTGCTGGTTGCAACCATGTGAGGATGGTTTCCATTCCATACATAATATTACAAAATGTAGATAGCTTAAAAAGCCATTAATTCCTCTCATGTAGCTTTATAGAGTGCACTTCCAGAAGCTGACTTTAATGTAATCTATCAGTTGCTAGGAGATAGCAGCCCACCATGGGCAACTGTCACTCTTCAGCAAGGGTAAATCAGTGGAGCTGACTGCAGAGAGTAATAAACTTGGATGTGCCTCTGTCAGGAACACCTGCAGAGGATCTGTTCATGGTGAGGAAGGAGAAGGAGGGTAAAAGTAAGAAAATAATCAGATTATGAAGATGGGTATGGTGGTGATGTTTTATTCCCCATCC
>NC_034410.1:104345498-104450519 GCF_002078875.1 Numida meleagris
GCAGTAAAGCTAGTTCATCTTCACTGTAAAGAAGCTGGGAGCACCTCACATGGAGCTTGACTAGGAGGAAAGAGCAGCCATGGGGTTCATCAACAGAGAAAGAGTAAGAATCCACAGTCAGCTCTTTGGTGTTGAATAGGAGAGCAGCAGGAGATCCCCTACCAAGTTTAGCTAGCAACTTTGGTAGACAAACAAAAAGGCAACATAAATGCTTTATATGTTGATTCTCATGCCAGGGATTGAGGAAGATAGATGTGTGCACTAAATCTAGTAGTAAATATACTTCAGAAAATATCACCTCTCTATCCAGCAGTGGTGATAACACAGTAATGACACCTGTGTCACCATGTAGAGAAAACGCTGGGGTTATTGGAGGAGTCTGTGACACAACGCGGTATTTCAAAGTAGTATGCAGAGTATATGGCTCATCTCTGTCCTCCGCAGTCACTGTTCCAACAACTACACCTGTGAACACAATACAGCAATTGTAAGTCCCAGAAAAATCTAGAAATAAGCAAAAATTATTTGAAGAGTTATTTCTATCTTATATTGGTAAAAATAGCTGTTGTCTGTTAGGTTTAAACACAAGTGGTATTGAAAACAGAGTAAATAGTATGGAAAATATGATAATAGTATAAAATTATTTATTTTCATCTTCTATTTCTTCCTCCTTCTCAAACAATATCACAATTATTGACAAAAGAATGATCAAAAGAAATATTAACGGTCTAGATTTCAGCCACTTCTAACTGAACATCCCAAACACAGCTGAAGGGGGTTCAGTGATTTCTGACACAGTTCAAATTGCAGTTCTGCCCCTTGGGGCACGTCGCTTCCCCAGTCTGTGTGCTTCTGGACTTCGCTGTTAACCCGTAACTCATCCAGCTGAAAGTGAAAAAGCTCACAGAATTAAATGCCACTGCTGCTTTGAGGGTAAAAGTGATGACACTGCCGTCTTCTCTGTGGAAGAAGTCAGACCCTCTTCACTCTATATACCTAGTCTAGGAAATGGCAGGGAATGGCAAACCACTGCTTCTCCATTCCTTCTCTGTGGCAAACTTTTCTCCCTGCTTTTCTTCTTTGTAACATCTGAATTCAGCAATAGGCAAATCCCTGCCCTTCTATGAGTACGGGTGGAAACAAGCCTTCCATGTGTTTTCAAGAAACATTTAGATGTGGTACTAAGAGACATGGTTTAGTAGGGAAATATTCGTGGCAGGTGGACAGTTGGACTAGGTGATCTTGCAGGTCTTTTCCAATCTCGTTAATTCCATGACTCTTTGATCTTCTGCTGCCCAGACAGAAAGTGTCTTACTTAAATTTAAATCCTTGGACATACACTGTAATCTTAATCAAAAGTATTTCACCCCCTAGAATACCACCAACTTAGTTGTTTAGCAAACTAGTCTTTTAATAATAATTGTTGCTCTGTTCTGTTCCTTGCAATCACAGCATTTAATGGAGGCAGTTCATTGTGGATAAATTAAAAAAATGTCTTCTGAATTTATTATACTGTTAATACTGGATCATCTCAGTTTTAAAAAAATTTGAGACATAGTATTTTGGAATTTCTAATGATTAAAAAAAATCTTGAGCTGCTCTTTGAAAATTCAGTCTTTGCTGTAAAGAAATACTTCTTAGGAAATCCCACTGAACTGGACTAAATGGCAGGATCGCACCAAGTCACATTACTATGTAATTGAGATGAGTAATGGTAACTGTGTTGACCAGTTTGAAACAATTCTTACCAGGCTTGGAGTTTTCAGGGACACAAAACTCAAAAACATCCTGTGTAAAATATGGAGCATTATCATTGTCATCCTCTATTCTGATTGTATGCAGAAGGGGTACCTCCGGTGAATAACCATCTGGAGTGCTTGCAAAGCAAATGATCTGTAAGGCAGAAATTCAGTAGTTCACATCACACTTCAGCACCATGAAGTATCATTACACTTTCAGCTCACTGGAGGAATCAACAAAATGAAATGCAGTGTTCCAACTGTGTCCTCCTCAAGACCAGACACACAGAAGGGGAAGTGATGGCAACACAAAACAGTTTCCCAATCTTTCCCCTTTTCATTCCCCTCACTAGCAATATTTGAGTCACTTTCCCCACCCTAACTTTGTCAAGCATCTCTTCCAAGTCTTTTGAACACAATTTTTCAGTAATCAATGAAACAACTTCAGCATTTCTAAAAATTTAGATATAATTATTGCTACTTAGACACAATCAAGAAAAGCAGCAAAACTATCTGCCTGTTACAACATACTTTAGTCGCAACACAAAAATAGGTAGTGCAAATTACCCAGCTACTCAGAAGCTGTTGTTTCTACTAGCTGCCTTCTTACACTTCTCAGCCAGTAGAGAGAGCACTTTACCCTGTTAATAAAACAGTAAGCTCAGAAGTAGAGCCATGTGGAATTTGTCACAATCTGTTTTCTATGCAGACCTTCTCAACCCTCCCTGAAAAACTCTGGGATGACTTCAAACTTTTCCTAGAAGAGATGCAAATCCAATAGTTCACTGCAACTATGCTGTGATTAGAGTCTAGGCAGTGAAAAGCAAAGCTACTCTCAAGATCTGAATAACCAGCTATTTCTGTATTTGTCATCTGTTTCATCTCTCTAACACTAAACACACTACTCCGAACAGATAGCTGATTATAGATCCTGTCCGCTGTAACCCAGCTTTCAAAAACACACATGACAGAAATAAAAGATGTAACTATATTTACATTATTGAGCCCAGTACCTGAAAACTTGGATACTGCTCACGGTCTACTGCACGGGTAGCAAAGATGTTTCCAGTTTCTCTTTCTATGTAAAACAAGCCCTTTGGGTCTTGATCAATTCCTGGTCCACTTGCAGAATAATAAATGGTGTAGTTCTGAGCCGTGTCTGACTGAACCTACAAAGAACACATTTTTAAGCCCAGGGTAAAACAGCAGCAGCACTCTGATACATTTTTCCCCTTTTCATGATCACATTTGCAGAAGCAGGAAGTTTCCAAAGACAAAAATAAAACCCAGTTAATTTCTAGTCTTTAGCAGCTTAGGCTTCTCAGAACAGGGAAACAGACTGACTTGTAATTGCCTTCCTTTATAAGGTGCGTGCATGGGGACAGGTAGTTAATTCAAACTGAGAAACATTTAGCATCTTCAAACTAGTAAAGAAATGAGAGTGTGCATGGCAAAAATATAATTTTGAAATCTACTGTTTCTAGAATGCTGCATTCATACACATTCATATACAGATGGCTTCTTATTTCTGTCTCTGTTCAAAAGATTTTGGTTTCAGTGCATTCACTGAGAATTTGGCTTATTACGGAAGAAAAAGCAAAGAAAAAGAAAACAACACATAGCTTAGTCCAGGAACATGCCAATTCAAATTGCCCCTCCACATCATACTACAAACAGTGAGGAGGTAACATCAGCACAAATACTTCCCTTATCTACTGAAAGCACAAATACCTCCCTTATCTACTGAAAGCCAGAAGTTAGGCAGATAAGATTAGTAGAATGATTGTTCTGTATAGACTGTTATTAAACTCATCTCTACGTATCTGCTACCAGTCATTCTGTAATCTAGAGAAGGCTAGATGCATCCACGATAACTACAGTTCATGTATTTCTCTGTCACGTCTGCTTGTTTTTGTACTGTCAGTTCTTTTCCTAAATAACACAGCCCAGATTCAGTCTTAAATTCTACAGATATTCACTTCTAACTCCAGAGAGTATACAGACAAGTGGACAAAATTTTATTTTTCCTGTGTCTACAAATTCTTCCTCTAAGCAACATTCTGGGATTTTTGTGGAGTTTTTCCCGTTTGTTTAAATTATACACTTCACAGATTCCTTGATTTCCAGGCAGCAGAGCTCTCCTGCCATAGTATGCCCCTCTGCTTTTTACAACTGCAGCAAGTTTTCAGTTGCTCCTATGATCACAAGTTATTTCAGCTATAGGATCTCAAGAAATATAAACAGGACAGAACAAGACAGAGGAGGAGGAATGGTATCAGTGGACAACACATGAGGGCTTGCTTCTGTTCTTCACATACCATAATCACCACATAAAAGGAAGTTAGTGCTGTAAAATTAGGATCCGTATAAAACGTACCTGCTGAATTTGTAGTGGGAAAGGTCCGAGTGAATTCTCTATCATAACAGAAGGAATTGGACCCCATCGTCTTTTGGTTCGCTTGAGAATTGCATCTCTAGTATGCCTAGTCTTCTGTGCATGGGTCAAAACGACAGGTAAGAATATATCCATATAACTGTATATTTTTGCTTAACTTTCATAATGCATTTCCCACACATCCACTCCCATTTTTCCCCACTGACTATTCGTTTTTCCAAGAGCTCTATTTCTGATTATATGTGTGACATTAATCCAAGAGGTTTTTCATTCATTGTAACACTTTCTACAAACAAGATCTGCCTGAACACCTCAAACATGGCTTTTAAGATTCTTGACATTCCTGATTAAGCTCCTTGTTAGCATCTCCTATTTCAGGCAGGATGTCTGTTGATTTAATCAACATTACAATCAACTGCCACAAATATACACTATAGTGCAGATTGCCTGATTTACTGAATTCTGAAAATTCAACTACAGCTATCCAATAGGAAACCATACTCTGTAAAACTGCAGCTAAACAAGGAAGGTACCTTGGAATTAGAGGCCCACCTTTTTTTCATCTGTCACCAAGTCAATAAGTATTTTCTTTTCTACATGTTCTTGAAGATCTTTAAGTAATATGGTAAAAGTCCTTTTCTCATCAGATAAAGAAACAGCAGATGTTGTATACACGGAACCATCTTCCAGAACTTTGAAACTCCCATCACTGGAACTGACATGTTCTGCAGACTGAAGGCACTCATTTAAATTAACTGCAAGAAAGAAGGATTCAGACAATAACTCAAACAGTGAAACAATAACATCCCTCTCAAAAAGAAAAATCATTCCCTAATTAAAATTATATTTACTGACACAGAGTCTTTAAAAATCAGGCCATTTGGCATTTAAGCAATACAAATACAGATTCTAGAACTCATCCATGCACTTAGCTTTGAATGCATTCACAAGAATTTCCACTACTGTATTTATGAACACAGTATTTCCTGAAGGACATGGGTTATCTATATCTATCTTTCAAAAAGACACTACTACACTGGAGGAATTCTTGAAGCAACAAGAGACAAACTAATACATTTAAATGCAATGAACACTGCAGACATGTTCATTAGTGGATCAGTGGGTAGTACATTTGTCTTGTGCTCCATGCCCCACATAATCAGTGGAGATGATTAACTAATGCAAATTCGCTATGGAGATATTATTTCTTGGAAGATTTGCCCTCAGGAGGAAAACACTGACTGGGTCTATGTGATTTAGAAGTCTTGGGAGGACAAAGACCTTTGAATTATGAGGCAGACTGACGAGAGAGATATACACTAACTCTAGAACAAATGATGGATGAACAGTTTATTAATATTTACAAGACAGAATCCCATGCAGTTGACAGGAAGTGTGAGTGAATGTCAGCACGCTTCTCAGGTACTTTCAATGCATATACTGTAAACTTATGGCTTAAATAATGTTTAATACACTTCACTAAAATTGGTTCACCTGGCAGTAATTCTTCACTACAGCTGGGAAAAAAACACCACCAAAATCAAGATAACCATAATTAACTGAAATAAAATCAGAGCACTAAGTAGGATTGATTTGGCACACTGAGAACGATGTAGGCCAGAGACCTAAGCTCTAGATAAAGCACCTTTGCAACATACACGGAGGTGTTAGCGTTATGTTTTAGAATCAAACATTTTTTTCCTCTTAGCAAGTGCCAAAATAAAATAGTTTGAGTTTGGTGGGGCTTTTTTTTATTTGTTTGTTTTTATCCAAAAAGTTTTACAATAGAGAGAACTGTGTGCTAGCATGCTTCAGACTAGACTAAATTCAAAATTTCACCCCACATACATAGATGATATTTTAAATAAAATAAATTTCATTTCCCTTTCAGAAAAGTAAGAACAGATGGAAAGCATAATTTTAAATACGGCTCGTCTTCCTCCTCCATACTACGTCCCTCACTTAACTGCTTAGTAAAACATTTCATAGGCCTTCTACAGTATTGCAATAGTGCTCCACTCCCTTGTCAATCCGTGCAAAGAAAATATAGTTCTGAACTGAATCATCACCTCCTCGCTTGAAGTACATCGTACTGCTGCATATTGCAGCAGTGCATTTCCAAAAACACTGGAATGGAGATTTTGTCTATGATTACACCAAACAGCATTTTGCTCAGTATGTCGTTGCCTTCTGGGATCTTTCCCTTTATAGTCTCTCATACATACTGCGTAAGTCAGAAATATATAAAACCTTATTTCGTTGAAGAAAATCCTGACTTATTTTATGGTCACACTATGAACCTACGATTACTCTCTCAATAAATGCTCAAGGAATGCCATTCAAGCTATCCACTCCCAGTTACAAGTTTGGGAACAAGAGTTTAAGGTCAATGTTATGCAATTTCTTTTACAGCACTGTAACAGCGTGATGTTTTCTTTTAAATCAAGTTTAATTTATTTAAACAGAAACACCAAGAACATGGAAAAAACTTATACTGCTGTGTCAACTTTACACTGTACAATCTAACAGTAAGGCCAATGTACTTTCACTTTTAAAACCAGATTTTCCAAGTTGTGGCACTGCAATGAATTACAAGCGGACTGCATTTGTTCCTACTGTAGAATTTGGATCAGAGTTGCAGGTTCGGAGCGTGCACCTCTCTTGTCCCGGTACTGACTCAGGGCACCTCTGAAGCCTCAAACTCAGACTCAGGCAGCAATGAACATAGCAGCTACTATGCCACACCTTTAAAAGCCCCCTTTTGAATACTGAATAAAAAGGAGAGTGATGCATTCTTTGGTCTCCCCTGTGACTCCCCCTCCCCTGCACACTGTCCTAATCCAAGATCAGGAGCACTGTCCCAATGGAACGCCTCTGCAACTTGTCTCCTCATGTGCCCTGAGCACCCCAGCAAAGGCTGAGATGTCACAACCCTATTTCACTCTGGTCACACACAGAAGTGGCTTCTGGGCTCTGGGTTGTGTGGGTTTTACCTTCCTTTCTCCCTTCCCATTATCCAAATGATTACTGTCTTCTTCAAATGACTCTGGGGGTTACAGGTGCACTCTGGAATATTAGGCCACTGATTTGAATACTAAGCCCCAGAACTCCGAATTCTGAGAGTGTTAGATGTCATTTTAGTTTTAAAATGCACATTGAAAGCTGACAAGAGCTATTTATGCACAAGTTAAATGGATGCCCAGAGCCAGTGTTCAAACCTGTAACAAATACAGGGCGTAACCTTCACAAAAAGGCTGATCCAGCTGTTCAACTGGCTGCGCAGTCATCCATTCATCCCATTAAATTAAAAAAAAAAACTCTCCTGCAGCATTAACAGCATCCCTAGAAAAGAGGCCATGCTGCACTGCTACAATGGGCACCTGCGGTTTCTCACCTCTGCCAACCAATGTGCCGGCCTCGAGCGCAGAGGGAACATGAAAAGTGACTTTCTTGCAAGCATCACAGCACAAGCTCAATACCTAAAAATACAAATTAAGAAATTAGGGAAAAAAAATTACATGATATTTTGAATAATAACTACTGTTACTCAAGTTGCCTTTGTTTTGCTGGTGGTTGTCATCTCGTCTTTTGAAAGACCAGCAGTGGAAAGGTCCAGAAAGCAGCCTGCAGCCACCAGGCAGCACAGCACACAGACCGCAGGACTGGGAACAATATCAGGCTCTGCCTCTGCATCTGTCCACCACTTGTAGGGTTCTTCCAAAATCACGGCACTGACATCAGCAGCAAAGCTTCCTTTAGACTAGGAGATGTCACCTATGCAATTACTTTCCTGTAAATATGAAATACAGCTCAGCAGTTCACTTCCCCCAGCAGCACTCTTGGTCAATTTAGGGCCAAAGCCTCTGAGCATTTAAGGGTGAACCAGTCCTAACTCGGCGGAGTCATGGTGATGCCAAACATTAAAGGGAGAAGTGTCTTATTAAGCCCACATGACAACACATCTCGCTTTGCATCTTCAAAGCAGATTCTCAACTGGTTAAATCTCGCTTCGGCAATTAGATATGACATAAATAAAACGTCGTGGATGACAGCAGACCGCTCCCATATAACCTGTTACAAAATGGGGTCCTCCTCAAAATTCAAATGGCGTGTTGTTAACCAAGGAGCAGATAACCAGAACTCCTTACTAGGAACATACGGAGGTACAAAGACACTCCTCAGCACAGAGTAATTTAGTCCCGACTTCAGATTATGTGTATACGATCTAGTTTTTATCCACGTTTAAAATTGTAATCCAAAAAAAAAAAAAAAATCACACAGCCAGTTAAACAGAGAAACAGAAAAATGTAAATAAATGTATTCAGCCTTTTAAGTACATTCATTCTTCCAGGATGAAAGTGTGGCAAAAAGGAGAGTCTAGCAAGAAGATCTTTAGGATTAAAGGTATAGAGAAGAAAACAGCTAATGGTAATTCTGAAAACAACTTGTTTGTTATTAATATTTGAATAAAAATACTTTAAAATCTTTAAGGCATTAGCAAACCTTAGAAAAGCTAAGATCGGCTGAAAAATTAAGTTGAAAAGGGGCGTGCAAGCATTGCATTAAAACAATTTAAATGTTGCGTCTGCATCATAAAAGCTGTTCATGCTGTTTCATATATACACACACGTATATACACACAGAGACATAACAATATGCATATATAAAACACTCATGTCTTAGTCGACATTTTCCTTATTTAGAGATATTTGATAAAACACTGTTTTAGCAGACACTGTGCTTACTTTTACATTACTAAAGTCACATAACCTTATAACATTGCTCCAAGATATTTCCAGAATCAGTGATACCTAATATTAAAATTGTAACGCCAGGACAGTCTGACATCCATCCAAAGAGCTACTGAAGGGTTAAAAAAGTTAAAATGATAAGATAGATAGGAAATACATATATACAGTATAAAACAGCTACCATGTCCTTTCACTTTATACAAAGAAGACACTTCAGCAGCTTCTTGGGTTTGGGTGTGTACAGGCTTTCTCTCCTCTATTTGACAGGAGAATTTTGTTTTCTTTTTAATTAGCTGGATGAGTAAACTCACCCGCATTTCTATGAGATTTATTACGAATGTCTTAGCAAAGGCAGGAACGCATAGCGCGTCTGGAAGAGTAGCGCTCCCATTAAAATGTACATATCTAATAGCACAAAAATAATAAATTCACTGCTCCGGTGCTACCGAGTATCCTTTTTCCAGGCTCAAAGTATCACTGCCTGCTTCGGGCCACAGCAGTGATGCAGGATAAGGAAAGAAAGAGAAAAGAAAAAAGAAAAAAGAAAAAAGAAAAAAGAAAAAAGAAAAAAGAAAAAAGAAAAAAGAAAAAAGAAAAAAGAAAAAAGAAAAAAAGAAACTCCTCGATTCTCCCCGACAAAGGCCTTGCCACAGCTATGCGTTAATATAAATGCAATTAATCCAAGGCACAGGAAACCCGGCACTGGCCCAGCGGAGAGCTCCGAGGGGCTCAGCGCACCTCACGGCAGAGGGACAACCGCTCGGGAAAGCGGCGATCAGACGAAGCGCCGTTTTCCACCGCCTGCCGGCAACCGGCACCGCGGCCGCGCACCGACCCGCGACCCCCACTCCACCCCTCTCTCGTTTTGCTTCGCTGCGCGCCCGCGGATCAGCGCGGAGCGGCGCTGGGCCGCCCCACTCACCAGGAGGCCGAGGACGAGGCGGGGGGCTGCGCGGGCCATGCTGCGCGGCGGGGCAGCGGCGAGGAGTGCGTGTCCCGGCGGCGGGCCGTCTCCCTCTGTCCCCTCCCGTCTGCCCGAAGAGCCGGCCGGTAGGGAGGGTGGGACCGCGGGCGGCAGCGGCGACTTTAATTACTTTTTTTTTTTTTTCCCTCCCCTCCTTCTCTTTTCGGTAATGCCCGGCGCGGGCACGGCGCTGGGACACCCCGCCCGGCCCCGCCCGCCTACCTGCGCCGCGCCGCGCCGCGCCGTCCCGCCCCTCCGCTCCCCGCCCCTCCCGCCGTGCCCTAGCGGCGCCGCCAGTCCGCCCGACCGCGCCCGGGGAGAGGCCGGGAGGAGGCTCTCGTTGCGCGCAGGTTCCGCGGACGCGGCTGCCGGCCGGAGGATCGCCCCCTTTTTCAACATTTTTACAACCGCATTGCTCTTTGTTTTGTTGGTTTTGTTGTGTTTTTTTTTTTTTTCCTTTAGGTTTGTTTCAGGCCCCGTGCTCTCACCTGCTGAGCGCGTCTCTTACTTGTTTCTGGGTGGCTTCAGGTGAATAAAACACATTTAGTTGCACACACACGAGTTGGGCTTTCTCAGAAACATTGGCTTAAAAACTTACCACCCTGAGCAGCAAGCTACCTTTGTTTTCTTTTTACTCTGCCAGTCATAAAGCACTTTAAAGGGAGATCAGGTAGATCCATAGATATCTATATATATATATATTTTTTTTTCGTTCAAACACTCAGTTGAACATCAAAAAAGTTTCACAAAACCCCTACACAGCATTTGCACCTTACAGCTGCTCTTGCTTTCAAGCTAAATAAAGAGGATTGATGGTCTGGAAGCATAAGAGGCCACCAGTGTAGCAGGTGGCAAGAAGATAGGGACATTCCGCCAGGCAGGAGCACATTTGCACATCTGTGTAGGCATGAGAAATGCTGGGATGGCTGAGAGCACAGCAGTGCCCCCCACAAGTCCTGTGGGCAATCCATAGGGTTGCATATCTACAAAGAAGTGCATCTCAGGCCCTGGTGCACAAGGGAAGTGTGAGGTGGATTGCAGTAGTTCCTCAGGTATGGGGTGCAGTGGCAAGCAATGTGTGATGCTCACAACCATGTGCAGCAGTGCCCCGTGGCACATTCAAGCTGCAGCCTGGCTCTGCTGATGGTTGCACCATGAACACGCAGCGTTGCACCAGACTCCATCATAGAGACTCAGGGGAAGCAGGAAAAAATGGCTGCAGTGTGTAATTGATGTACTTTCTGTGAGACCTGGTAATGCCTGGTTTGTCTTGAGAAGCAGCCCAGGCCATGAAAGGCGCTAAACATTTTAATTCATTATGCTCCATTGAAGCAATTGTGGACATTGAAAGGGAATGAATTTGTCTGGACCTGCAATTGTTTCCAAACATAGTAATCTGGAATAGTAACCCTGTGGTCAGAAATTAGTTTCTCAAGCTTTTGAATTCT
Organism: Numida meleagris; assembly: GCF_002078875.1. Taxonomy (NCBI): domain Eukaryota; kingdom Metazoa; phylum Chordata; class Aves; order Galliformes; family Numididae; genus Numida; species Numida meleagris. Next base: position 104,356,796 of record NC_034410.1, read on the forward strand.
TTAGTGCCAGTGTGAGACAAACCCACATCTGTCAGAATAGGTACCTGGAGTCAGATGACCCAGACTGTCTATTCCAAAAGCCCTAATTAGGAACCTTAAAACTCTGGCCTGGCTCTGTACCACTTTTGTTTTCCTGCTGCCACAGACAGTCCAGCTTTCGCAGTAACACACTGGACATATGGCTCCTGCTGCCGCTGTTGGAGAGAAAAATGGCAAATGCTCTTAGAAGAGAGATCCGTGCAGGACTAGCAATGAGGTGGGTCATGATATCCTCAGTCCAAAACTGCTGGAAGTGTTAGATGACTGCCTTACTCTTCTGTTTTTTTGCTGCATGGGCTTATGGCTGCTGATGGAAAAAGAACAACTGGGCTGGGTAGGCCTCTGGATCTGATAAACATTCGTGTGCTCCTGTGTTTCTCTGAGCCTCTTCCGGAATAATGAAGGCCTTCATCGGTGTCAAAGTTGCTCTGCTGTTCAAAAATCCAGTTGGAAAATCCACCCAAGTGAGTAAATGCCTTTTGTCACAGCACTTTAAGAGTTGGTCATGCCTTTTTCATTTCCAGGAAGCATTTGTCTAGCAGAGAGGTTATTTGAAAATGGGCTGACCTGCCCATCAGAAGAGTTGTATTGCATAACTGCAGTAAATTCCTGCCCCATTTGCTGTGTCTGTGAGTTTATGGATGCATTTTGAGGCCTTGGTTTGAACGTGAGGAATCTGGCATAACTGAGATGTTGGATTAGCTTTCTTCCTTTGCAGGGCTTTTGATCATGGATGTGCATGGACGTGTTTATATTTGGTGTTCCTTGAGGGAAACTTTAGCATTCTTAGGGCTAGAGTCAAAGAAAGACTAGAGGGAAAAAGTAGTCATCATTTCAAGATACTTTGGGCTCAGAGGCACTACAGATAACTCTGTAGTGACAGGATCATGTTACTGCAGGATGACTCCTCCAATGTATTAAATTGAACTTTAGCACTTTGATAGCATTATGAGTCATAGACTTCAAGAAAAAAACACTGATAAAAAAATAAGCAACAAGATATAACTTGTAATTTGGTTAGCTTGGAGTCCCATTTTCTATACAGAATTATTAAAGGGTAGACAGTAGGCACATGGATCTATGTGAAATACTGGACAATAATTTGCATGACTTGTAAGGGAAAGATGTATTTCACAAATCAACTGGAATGTAATACTGGAGCTAGTAAGAGTGTTGCTAAGTTTTACCTTATCAGAGCTGGAGAGTTCAAAAAGTTTGATAAATCCTATCACCAAAATAGGCAAATGAAAATTGCAATAAAAGGAAAGGTCTTTCAGTGATGGATAGTTGGTTAAACATGAGGAAAATATATAAACTTATATAAGCAAATATAAGTCTCACTGCACGAAGTTGCAAAAGAATATTACCATATTGAGTGAATAAATTGGTAACTGAAATTTCAAATTAACATAATGGAAAAATGAAGAACAGCTCAAGTACAGAATTGCAGGCACTAGCCTTGCCTTTACATCACTTAGAATAGATTTAGGGTAGTTCTCAGGAGATACCTGAGCTCAGTACAAATGTTCATCAAAAGGAAATAAAACAGAAGGAATTGTTTCAAAAGACACAACAGAAACAGCCTTATGATCTCTTATATGTTCTCTGTGACCACAAGAACCTTTGTATATTGAAAAGTTGGCAATTCTAGTTAATCATTTCATAAAAAGAGTAGTATAACCAAAAAAAGGTGCAAAAGAAGCTACAAGAAAATATTGTAATTATGAAGAACATGTCAAACAATACTCTTTGTCTTGGAAAAAAGACTGGGTATGATGTGGTAGAGTGGGAAGATAAATTGGGAAGGAATGCTCGCTGTTTTTCACAGTCCAAGTACAAAAACAATTAAATCATGGGTATTACAAGCAGTGCTACCTTTGGTTTAGGAAAGTCATAAGATGGCTATTGTTGTAAGCTGGCAGGGTGTATGATGGGAAGGAACATTCAACATATCCTGCTTTGTACTCTTTCACTAAATACCATCTGCTTTCTGCTGCTGAAGGCAGCAGACCGTTGGGCTACAAGAGCAAGCCAGTTCTCATTAATTCCTCATGTAGTTTAGAAAACTTTCCTGGCTGGCTGTGTTCCGGTCATCTCGATGCTTGGAAAAATGCAACATCATCACAGAATTAGGAAAACGTTAAGGCTATTTTTTTCCCATTACAGTGGGATGGTAAACTTTGCTACCCAAGTAAGCGAGGACCTGCAGCCAGATGTTCTAGGCAGACCACCTCTGGAGACAAAAGTCCAGCACGTGTTTTCGTCAGGGGGTTCTGTTATTGTGCATAGTCAACAAAACATATGAAGTGTTCTTAATTTAGGTCAGGCTAAATTACCCTAAAGGGGACTGAACAATAAACAACAATGACCCTAACTAAGAAACTAATTAGCTTTAAAAACACAGCTTTCTTAGTCACCAAAGAACATTGGATAAAGCTCATCCTTAATTTAGAGAATAATTATCATCAGTGGTCTGAAGCTTTACACATTAGTCATTTCCACATGACGGTTGGATTTAGTAAGACTCTGGAGCCTACAGCCCCATGCTTTTGCACTTTTCTTACAGGAATACGCAAACTCTCTGAAACTTTAGATGAGATCTCCTATTTTGAAATTTGTTTCAATTAAAATTTTGTCTAAATTTGAAGTTATTTTGGCTTTATATCTCAGAATAATAAAATGCACCTTCTGCACTTATCTTTTCTTGTTTGGACTCTTTTGGAGCTGGGAAATGATCAAATATTTTGTTGTGCTATTTCAAACAAATTGTAGGTAATTTTTTTCTTTGTGTTATGGTTTTGTGATTTTTGTTGTCGGTATCCCACATCATTACATCATGTAAGGTACAGGCAGTTAAAGAGTTAATTCCCTGGTTACTGCAAACTGCCTTTTTTGGTGTGGCCCTCTGAGGGGGAGGGGAGGAGGTGCACTCCCCAGGGGTCTTTGCGTTGGAGGGGGTGGTGAAGTCGCCTGGGAGATGCGGGGTCTGTTCCTTCCTGCCCGGCGGAGAAAGCACGTGGTCCTCCTACAGTTTGCTGTGTAAGATTTTCAGCCTGTAAACTCTCTGTTATAATTCTACTAGTCTCATTTTTGATATATTTAGTAAAATTAGTTGTTCCTCCTCAGATTGGTGCCGCTGTTTTTTTTTTTGTGTGTGTTAGATCCGCCTACGAGTCCCCTGCCTTTCCCCTCTTCCCTTTGTTTCCCCAGGGTGCAGGTCCGCGGCTTCTCTGCCACTTTAGCTGCGGACCACCCGGGGCCGGCCCCTACCCGCCGACAATTTTTTTTCCTTCCTCTTTTCTCGTTTTTTTTCTTTCAGGCCTGTCCCCCTTGTCACGGACGCAGACCCTTAGATAATACCGTGACACTTTGCCATTTAAATATCTGAATCTTGAGATCTACACATAACAACCTTTTTAGAAATTGATACATTTATTAAATGTTTGGACTTCAATAAAATCCATTTAAAGAGAATGCATGTTTAAATTAAACTGAAATAGTTTACTTAAAGTTGCATGCATGTATCTTGGATAAAAAATGTCCCTTCAGGTGAAATGCCAGAAAAAAGAAATAGGTTTGAAGGTCATTTCACTTGGAAGTGAGGAATCAGAATGCCTCCAATGACAGGGGAAGGGAAAAACCTCCAAGCGACAGGGAAAGGAATAATAAAGAGTTTGGGTTTTTTTTTTAATCGAGGAACAGATTTGCAGTCCACCAAATGACGTATAGGGAAAAACAGGGAAGGATGGATTAGTTATTCTCACACGATGAGAATGTGGAAGGTGCCAAATGAAATGATCAGGCAACCAAGAGAAAATGAATGAAAGCAGGCTCTGTTTTGCACAGCAAATAAACAAATGGTGCAATTCAGTGCTGTAACACATAATGGACGATGAAAGCATAAATATGTCAGAAAAAGAATAAGGAAAAAATAACAGAGTGTGGTCTTCAGTGGTTCCTAAAGATACTGACTTTGAAAGTCCCTAAATACTGATTGGCAGGATAGGAGAGCGTACAGGGAGAAGATTGTGCCACACATGCTTTGCTTTCTCCCTAAATATCAATTACTATCTGCTGCTGAAGATGGGATGAACCTGTTGGACTTTCAGTGGGATGCAATAGAGCAGTTTACTTTTATTCTTTTCTCATAAAATCTGTCTGCTGAACTTTCACAGAGATTTGACTTAAGATGAGGGTGTTAAAAAAATGAGATTTATTGCTTTTTAAAAAAATCCTATGGCATATATAAAGTATGTCCATCATGCTTTCATCTTCATTTGCCTAGTTACATACTAAGAAAATTATTTAAGGAACTAGTATATCTAAATGGAAAAAAAAGTTAAATCATAGAAGAATGAAAATGTCTTGGTAAAGATTTTTTTAAAGCAAGAATTATTTGTTTTGCGTGTCTTTATTTTGTCTTACATCAAAGATGCATAATAAAACTATATAGGAGGGGATGATGGGAGTTGCTTGAGTATTATTCATCGAATATTTATTTAATGTCCTGTATTTACTCATCCTATTACTCCATTTTACTCATGTCAGGTATCAAAACTGAAACTTTATGTATCCATATTCACTGCGTGTAAGAGAATGGTGAGGCAGAAATTGATCAAAGAAAAGGTTATTTTAAAAGTAAAAGAGCATTCCCCTATTACAAGGGAGAATTGTTATAATCTCTTATCCAGAGTTGAGTATGTATAGAAATGTCTTCGGAACTATGAGAAAAATGCATAATAGTCTGATGCATGAGGAATTTTAATTATCCTAGATACAATTTTGAAAAAAAATCCTAGTAGCTTGTCGTGGTAATCAATAATATGGTGATAGCGGGTCAGGTGTTGTTAGAGACAACACCAGAAAAATTTAATTACTGGAGTATCACTGAACTATAAATGCTTCAATGTTATATTTACTTTAAAAGCTGTGAATCTTAATTTAAGTGCAAGATGTGAGCAGGGAGAAAAGCTGCTTGAGAAAGAAGTCTTGGAATGAGTGATCGCAATAGGTTCAAAACTGCCACAGGAGGTTCAAATTCAGGATAGACAAACAGATGGATAAAAAGGCTTCAGTTTTCAGAGGACCAAACTTTGAGACTGCAGAACAACTAAGAGGCACCCATGGATTGAAATATGAAAGAGACAACATCACATGAAGAGAAATATGAATAGCATAGTTTGAGTTTCAAGCAGAAGAAATGCATAGATAGGAAAGAAGTATGGCTCCATCAAGAAGCACCTAATGTAGGACATTTTAAGTGATCAGGGAAATTAGCGAAATGCATCTTCAGTTAGGAAGTACACAAATGTAAAAGCACAGATTGGATGGTAAAATGTCTGAGCTAGGCACTGAAGAAAGTGAAGGAAAATACAAGGTTTCTAATTACAGTACTGTAGAGTAGTGTGCAGGGGACAAACAGGGCCACATGGCCCTGAGCGGTGCAGTCGATACATTGGAAGGAAGGGAAGCCATCCAGAGGGACCTGGACAGGCTGGACAAGTGGGCCCACGAGAACCTAATGAGGTTCAACAAGGCCAAGTGCAGGGTGCTGCACTTGGGTCAGGGCAATCCCAGGTATTTATACAACCTGGGGGAAGAAGTACTTGAAAGCAGCCCTGCGGAGAGGGACTTGGGGGTCCTGGTGGACGAGAAGCTGGACATGAGCCAGCAGTGTGCGCTACCAGCCTGGAAGGCCAACTATGTTCTGGGCTGCATTAAAAGAGGAGTGGCCAGCAGGGAGAGAGAGGTGGTGGTCCCCCTCTACTCGGCTCTTGTGAGGCCCCATCTGGAGTACTGCACAAAGGAACAAAATCCAGAATTTCTACTCTAAATTGAAGGCTTATAACCAAAGCTGGCACTCCTGGAGAGGGAATGGGATTTACTGGTAGGTCACAAGAAGGCTATTCTTTCATAATTAAAGGAGGGCATTTTAAGATATTTTCAGTAAAGACCAGGAAATTCTAGCACTATAGTACATAATATTAGTGAGACATTCTTTAAAATGTCAGTTCAAGTTCTTATCGTCCATGCTTATAGGATAATATAAATTTGAACTGATATAGAGAAACACCAATATAATAACAAGATGAAGTGTTTTAGCAGGTTCAAAGATTATTTGAGCTATCAAAGTGGATGTTTTAGATGAAGTATGATTTTCTTAAAAATTCGTCTGGGTAAACACTGGAGATGGAGAGAAATTTTTAGCCATAGTAAACTTACAAAATGCATTGGATGTATAAGGTCTGCAACTGTAAACAACTGAAACTGAAGGTGCTTTTCAAATGAACCAGGCAAGAAAACTCAGTGGTATAAATATGAAGTTTATTAAGTTTATGAAGTGTTTTACAGGCTCATACTTGCTTTTATTGTGATGGCAGTGTTTGTTTCACTGAATTTTATTGTATTCAATTAGTCCTGTGGATCATGTATTCAGTTAATTTATTTATGAGACAAGAAGGAATTTTTACAAGTTTTGATGCACAGCTTAGACTCCAGACTCTAGGAGATTTATAATTCTCTTCCTTTGAAGTCCAGAAGGTATCATGGTAATAGTCAGTGATAAGATACCATGTCTAATATTTTATTTCTTTGAGTCATTCAAGAACATGTCATGCTCTCAGTCTTTACTGTATCAGAGGCCAAAGGAACATTTTCTCTCTACTGGTAAAGAGAGCGCGCCCTGAGACAGCTTTATCAAAATCTGAATTTTTTTATAATGAATTTCAGGAGGTTTCTGGAAGAGCAAGGAAGAATAGATGAAGTACAGTTTCTAATAGACTCTTCTTGAACTAATGTTGATTACAGACTGTAATGTTGTTCTTCACTGCGATACTGGAAAGCTAACTAGAGTTTACAATACAAAGTGTTCTCTGCACTGCTTTAATGTAAACTTCCTCATGAGTACTGGTTCTAAAACTACTGATTACTTTAGCAGAAGTCATTTAAGGGATGCCCAGACACTCACATAAACATTTTTGCTGTGACAACGTCTAAGAACGTGTGGTTATATTTTTGTTCCTAACAACATAAAACAAAACTGATTTGATTCCCCTCTTTGATAACTGAATAAAGATCAACATAAATTTGCTGCAACTTTCAAACAAACCCAGGTAGGAAGGTTACCATTACAGCTGGGCAGAATCGAAACAGCAAATGCTGACCTTGTTGGTGCATTACTGGAGTTTCTGAGCATGTGAGAACTGTCATTGATACTGGTAACAAGAGCGGTCACCTTGCAGTTGCAGTGAAGGACTTCAATGACACCTGTGTCTTCTCTGGGTCATGAAGAAGCAAGTTAATAATGTCTGAAGGGATATACATGTAGGAGAACAAAACCACATTGAGGCATATACAGCTTTGCTTTGGTCATCGAAGACAGATTTTGCATAGCATTTGCAACTTTCAAAGTGCTTCAACGACCAAGTATGAATTATGAATGTCAGATATTAATAATACTTTATCTATTTCACACGTGATATTGATAGTTTTCCTCTTTAATATCTCCTTCTGTTTAGTGCTGAAGTGCTGATTCATGGAGCTGAACACTGCTAAATTAGCGTCCTGTCTTATATATGACACTACATTGTTGCATTTATACAGTTATTAGTGAATATTTTCTTTGCTGATTTTGTGCAGAGAGACTTGGGAGTTTACAAAGATGCTGTCCTATTGACTGCCTCCTGAGAAATGTGGGACTCTCATCCATGGTGTGTTGGAAGGTGTTTTTGTGGTCTTGCCCTGGGATGCTCAGAGCACCGCACGTAGCTGTGATGACAGGCTGTTCTGCGACGACAGCCCATAGGGCAACTGGTTGCCTTTTGCAGCACGTCTTGCTGCCCTTTATTTTGGCCTTTCTAAAACTCCTGTCCCTTGTTGCTCCTCTTGAAGGAACTCCAACATGTTTACCTCTCATCTAGCTAGGAACAGCTGCAGCAGGCGGAATTCAGGGATTGGGGAGATGCCATCGTGGCATGGGTTTGTTCCATGGCTGTGGTTGAAGAGAAGCCAAGGGGATGCCTGCCTAAGCTTTGAAGTCCGGCTGTGCAGGTCTCAATGGTTGAGACTCTGCATGCCTTCAGGTATGAAAACCTGTCCCCGCTGAAATCACTGGCAAAAGCCCAGGTTTTCTCTCCTGGACTTTAACTGTCATTCATTTGGTAAAACACAGTAAAGGATGGAGCAATTCTGCGAGTTTGCTTAGCTCCCAAAACCTCGGAAAGCCAAGCCCTAACAGGACAAATTGAGAAAACAACTGAAACAGGGAACTGGACTGGTGTGAATGTGATACTACGGCTGTAATAGAAGCATTGCTATGCTATTCTGTAGGGTGACACTGCAGATTTTCCTTAAATATTCCTCACTGACTAAATCTTACTCTTGCTTCCTCTCCTTTCTTTCCTTCTCTCTCCCTCCCCTTCCCTTTTACCTTCACTTTCTTGCTGATTTACTCATGGTACCACATCAGGCAGTGTATGAGAGCATCTCCCCCATGAGGAAAGGCTGGGTGACCTGGGTCTGTTCAGCTTTGAGAAAAGAAGACTGAGTGGGGATCTTATTAGTGTTGATAAATATCTTAAGTGTGGGAGTCAAAGGGACATGGCTGATCTCTTTTCAGTGGTCTTTGTGGACAGGACAAGGGGAAACGGCCATGAATTTGAGCGTAGGAAGTTCCACACCAATATGCGAAGGAACTTCTTCACAGTGAGGGTGATGGAGCAGGCTGCCCAGGGAGGCTGTGGATTCTCCTTCTCTGGAGATATTCAAGACCCGCCTGGACACCTACCTGTGCAACCTGCTGTAGGGAGCCTGCTTTGCAGGGGGGTTGGACTCGATGATCTCTAGAGGTCCCTTCCAGCCCCTGCAATTCTGTGATTCTGTGATTCTGTATGCACTCAATCCACTACTTAGCAGCGTTTTGCTGACATTTTTGCAACTGGTATTTAAGAGTCTTGTATTCATGGCGCTATATGGATTTTGTACTTTGCTTAAAACTTTATTACTTAGAATAAAAAATTGAGGACTTCCTTCTTCTGTTAATCTGGTGCAATTTCCTAGGCTTTATTTTTTTATTGGTGAAAATTCATAAAATTTAAGAAGAGGATCTGACATAAGCTTGTCCTAACGTAAAGTTGAGAATACTTTTTAGGAATACATAGTATATGTACATATATATAAATATATAAATTATTTTAAGATTAGCAAGTATTTGGCAATTATTTGGACACAGAATATAGATTTAATAATGTATTCCTAAGAGCTTTTAGAATGTGTATTATCATAGAATAAATTCCAGTTGAAGCATGAAAGTGAATATTGGGGCATTATTTTTAACAGGAAAAAAAACAATTCACTAATGTACTTCTCTTAGAATATATTTTGGTTCGATTATATTCAGTGTAGTAATAGGATATTTAAGATAGTATATCAATAAAATAGTAGAGTGACAGTATAGACATAGTAATATGAACAAGGTACTAGAACAGCAAAATTATGATGTGGGCACTGTAGAGCAAAGGATAAGAGAATTTAATACCATAGGCCTATGTCTAAAAATTCATTTTAATGACATGTAGTTCAAGTCAGAATATATAAGACAAACACAAATAACATGTAATGAAAGAACATTGTTGAAATACAATGTTCAGCAAAAGGCTAAAATGGCATTCTGATATTGAAAGCTTGCCAAGCAACTATTGTTTAACTCCAGTTAATGAATCAAATACAATTTGTTCAGGCAAATGAGGGATTCTAGTTCAAAGTTGCTGGTTATCATTTTTTTACTAAAAGTTTTGGCTAAGCTCCTACTATATTAGTCTATCTTTCAGACTGATTGTGGGTAAGACAGAGCTATAATCTATGCACATATCATTGAACTGTAGACATGATCCCCAGTTCTCTTTCCTACAGCATCAGATCAAAACTTTTATGAAAAGTGAAGTTTCCTAGAAGGCGAGCTCTCTAAGAGAAATTTCAGTATGCTTCTATTCATCAGTAATATCACAAAAACCTTGGAAATTACTAAGGAAAATGAAAACCAGAACAAAAATGAGTCAGAACCATATGGAATTCTATTTGGAAACAGAGAATTGTCCAATAGTATTTTTTCCTGCTTTCCCTTTCTGTTGGAATTGATTATCATCTGATCAACTGAGCAAAATCACAGTCCTCAAATGGAAGCATGAATTTAACAAATGCAGGCATATGTTCAAACCTTATTTTTTTAACACTACTGAGAAAATAATCATTTTGAGGCATTTATATATGGTGTCACATCAGAAAAATAAACAAATATTACAGACACAAAGAAGAAATTAGAATGAATAAACAGGTTTTGAAAATATTACTACTAGTACTAGTTTTGTAGCTATATTATTTTGTAATTCTATTGCTATATCTAGTACTACTACATCTAATACTGCTACATCTGGTCTGTTTACTTGCTCTGCTAGACACAAATATCCTAGAGAAGGGTATCTAAAAGTGTTATTCGGGTATGCAAATGGTATAGAGAAAATGAAATAAGAATCTAAAAATACTCTTATGCACTGGTTACTAAAAAGGTCTTTCCCTGGGCAATTGTGCATTGACATTTTAACTCTATGAAATTCATTCATTCTTGAGACTTGCTTTCTCATCACAGGTGAAGATAGCAAATTGAGACGCTGGTAGCCATTCTTTTGGAGTGCATTTTATTACAGCATTTAATCTTTGGTTAGGAAAAAGAAGGTTATGAGGTTCTTGTGGCAGATGCTGGGAAATCTGTATAATCTGACATCCTTCTTCATTTTACTGTCACATATATATTTGCATTTAGAAGAGTTTCCAAGGACATTATCTAAAATGTCCTTGCATATACCATCCCCTTCTTGGGAGCATCATAAACCCTAAGAACATGGTTTGTTGTTTTTTTTTTCCTCTCCCAAAGAAGTAGTGAAATATGCAGATATAGAGAATTTCTAAGTGTAACATTTGGAAAAGTCTCTATGTAGGAAACTGGGAATTTTGAAGGGGCAAGAAAATAGCGGTAAGGAAATGGATCACTGTTGAGCTCAAGGAGAAGAAGGAGGGAATAGAATGTTTTGAGACCCAAATTCTGATGTTGCACTACTGAAACATAGTGCATAACAGTTTTCTATTCCATGCTTTCTGTAGCCGAAGGTTTCACATGCTCCTAAGCCAGTGATTTTTTGGAGCACTGGTAGTGTGAAAGACACGAAATAAAGGCGTAGACACACCTTCCATTTCAAAAATATGGTTTCATCATGTTACAAAACATTCCTTGCTTTCTGACCTTTTTTTTTTTTTACTTTTAGCTCCTATAAGCTATCATAAATATGTTAGCATTACTATCATTAGGCCAACTCAATTAGTGTAAATAGGAACATAGACAAAATGCCTGTGGCCAGTGTCATCAAACGGCATCTGGAGCTGCTGTAAGTAGTTAAGCAGCATAATGTTACCAATGCGGATGGCAGCTTGAAATACTGCCAGTACCTCAGCTCTCTTAGTATTACTCTTCTCTGGGCATCTGAAATTGTTGCAGTGTTACCTATGTATGCCATAGGTATTCACAGTCAATCAATTGGAGTCTTTAAAACTACATGCATTCTTAGTGATGTACATAAAGACATATTAGTTTATGCTGTGTAGCTCACATGGAGTGCCATATAATGCTCTAACATCATGCAGTTATATATAAGTGACTTCATTAATTATTAATCACTAATTATTAAGGTGTTTAGCATATCTTAATCTCCTAGCACATTTTGTAAGATGCAGAAGTAGATGTCTAATCTTTTTTATCCAATTATTTTATTTAGTAAATTGCATCTAAGTTTTACAAATGATTATTGTACAGTTGGCTTTAGGAAAGAGAAAAATAAGTGGGTAGTTAGGGTGGAAAATTCCTGGGACAGTGTAGAACAGCATTTTTACAGAGGAGAGGAAATAGCACTACGTACTTCCCTTAAACTTGGTGGCTCTGCAGTTGCCACCAAAGGACAAGTCCAGATTGGTGGTCGGTAGCTGTTTTTGGTTCCTCCACATAACGGCAGTTGCATCTTGCTCATCTCTCAGGCTTTGCTCACAGATCAGCAGTTCAGTTCTGCCTGTGGCTCTCCAGTCCAGCCTCACCTTTTTCTCTTTCCTGTGGAGCCATCTACACTGTAGCACCTACCATGGGAGGATAACCCTTATCAGCCTCCCATGTAACTCTATATGGAAGGATATAGGGAAAGGTTTTTGGATTTTTAATCCAATCAGCTTGTAAATGAGGAAAAAAGTGGAAAGAGAAAATAAGGTTCTGGGGCTCTCTGTCACTTTCTATGGCCTCCTGAATTTGTCATATCCTGTCCCAGGTCTCTCTCCAGCTTCCCAAGCTGGAAAGTTACTGAGCTTTTCCAGCCACCAGAGTCCACATAGACCTTTCCTGTTCTTTCCAGTCCACCTCCCTGAGCAACTGATGTATCTCAACCTTATCTCATCACGCAGAAGTGATGAAGCCCTCTGAGACTTCCTACCCTGCCATGCTCCACCAAGCTCTTATTTTCCCCATATACCACTTGCACGTGAAATGGCCTTTACCACCGTTCAGTTTTGCCTACATTGCTGAGGTGCCCCAAGCCAATTCTGAGATTGGTTTTGAGATATATGTGTCCTGAAATGTGTTAATAGCCAGTCTTTATCCTACCATAATTCTTATAATTCATTATCTCAGAACATCAGTAATGGAACTATAAATAATTAATTTTGTTCCCAGTCACCAGAAAGTTTTGAGATATTAACTCTAATGTGTGTTGATTTCAGGGACTGGGCAACAGTCTTTCTTCTACACTTTAGATACTGAAGTCACTTTAAGAGATGAGCACAGTCTCATAAGCTCCCTCTGTACTTCATTTGATGACAACAAGCTGAGTGGTGCAGTTGACACAATAAAAGGGAGGGACACGATCCAGAGGGACCTGGACACACTCGAGAAGTGGACACATGAGAATCTAATGAGGTTTGACAAGGCTGAGTGCAAGGGGTTGCACTTGGGTTGGGACAATCTTAGATATGAATACAGACTTGGAGAATTACTCATTGAGAGCAGCCCTGCTAAGAAGGGCTTGGTGGTTCTGGTGGATGAAAAGCCAGACATGAGACAGCAGTGTGCACTTGCAACCTGGAAGGCCAAGTGTATCCTGGGCGGCATCAAAAGAGGAGTTGCAAGCAGGGAGTGGAAGGTGATTGTCTCCCTCTACTCTGCCTTTGTGAGGACAAGGGGGAATGGCTGTAAAAGAGGTTTGATTTTGGTTAGATGTTAGGAAGAATTTTTTTACACAAACAGTGGTGAGGCACTGGTACAGGCTGCCTAGAGAGGTTGTGGATGCCCCATCTTTGGAAGCAGTCAAGACCAGGTTGGATGGGATCTTGGGTAGACTGATCTAGCGATTGGAAACCCTGCCCACTGCAGTGGGGTTCGAACTAGATGATCTTTAAGGTACCCTCCAACCTAAGTCATTTTGTGATTCTGTGCCTCCTGCAGCATGGTTTGGTGCTGAGGAGATTCGCATCTGAGGGATATACCTCTGCTTCCAGTAGCCTTTCCTAGCAGTCTCAGCTTACTGTCCTAAATTAGATGGCATAATACCAGGCCATTATGTCAACTTATTTGGAAAAACAAATAAATAAAATTTGCCTTTAGGTAACATCATTTTTACTTTTTCTGTCTCTTTACATGAAGAATATTGTACCCAGCTTCCAGGCTCTTTCAGTCTTTCGTTCATTGCTTTTTTTTCCTGCCAGTAGACATCGCAGAAAAGAACTTAGTTCCACTTTCTTTCTTTCTGCCTTCAGTTATTTGTAGACATTTATAAGACCCCACCTGAGACTTCTCCAGACTGAACAGTCACACATCTCTCAGCTTCTGACTGAATGTTAGATGCTCTCAGTCCTTAATATCTTTGTGTCCTCTTACTGCATTCTGTCCTTTGGCCCCTTTCTCCAGCCTTTCCATGTCCCTCTGGATGTCAGCACAACCCTCTGAGGCTGCGTTATCTATTCTTCCCAGTTCTGTGTCATCTGCAGACTTGTGGAGGGTTCACTCTGTCCTATGAAGAGGGTAAGCAGCATCAGACTCAGTGTTGACTGTGAGAGTACTCCACCAGTGACTGGCTTCCAACTGGACTTTGTGCATCAGTTTCTAACTCCTCAAGCCCAGCTGCTTAGTCATTTTCTGTACACCTTAATGTCCACTTAACTAGGTTGTAGTTCGTTATTTTGCATCAGGTATTATGGAAAACAGTGTCAAAGGCCTTACTGAAGTCATAGCAAACAACATCCGTGTTATTTTTCTTTGTCCAGCAAGAAAGGCACTTCATCACAGAAGGCAACCAGGTTGGTCAGGCAGGATTCTTCTATCATAAACCCATACTGACTACTCTCAGTCACCTTCTTGTCTGTAATATGTTTGGAAACGGCTCCCAGGATTGTATGCTCCTTCACCTTCCCAGGCATCCAGGTGAGTCTGACCAGCGTCTAGTTCCTTCTTGAAGATAAGAGTGGCATTTGCTTTCTTCCAGGACTCAGGAATCTCCCACAACAGCCACAGCTCTTCAGAGATGATCAAATGTGGCTCCACAGTGGCATCAGTGAGTTCCCTCAAATCTCTTGTTCTCAGGGATTTGTCTGTGTTCAGTTTAAATATTTCAGTATCCCCTAACTTGATCCTTTTGCACTGAGTTTAAGCCTTCCTGGCTCCAGACTTTTCCTTGTGTCTCAAAAAGCATAAAATCATAGAATCTTAGATAGCTTGGGGTGGAAGGGACTTAAAGATCATTTAATTCCAACCCCCTGCCATGGGCAGGATTACCACCCACCAGATCAGATTGTCCCCACCCAACCTGGCTTTGAATGCCTCCAGTGCCTTCTCCAAGCTGAAGAATCCCATTTCCCTCAGCCTGTCTCCATAGGAGAAATTCTCCATCCCTCTGATCATATTAATGGCCTTCTCTGGACTGTTCCAACAGCTCTTTGTCTTTTTTGTGCTGAGAGCCGCAGGCCTGAATGCAATACTACCGATGGGGCCTCTCAAGGTCAGGGCAGAGGGGGACAGTTATCTCCCTCTCACTGCTGGCCAACTATCTTTTGATGTAGCCGAGGATACAGTTGGCCTTCCAGGCTGTAAGTGCACATTGCTGGCTTTTGTCAAGCCAAGTTATGAATTTATGAATGCAAGTCTTACCAGTACAAATGACAGAAAGGAAGGAAAGAATGGCAAAGAAGATATTGAGTACTCTAGCCTTTTTTGTGGCCTGGTGTAGGAATTACATCAGAAGAGTTAATATAACCATCAAATATGCAGAGATTGGGAAGAAAAAAAAAACAAAAACAAAAAAATACAAAAAAAATTACTACTGTATACAGTACTTATGTATTTAGAACAAAGTACCTTGTTCTTATGGTCACATTTTAAAGGCAGCAGTTGAAAATCTGCAATAATTGTTTGAAAACTGGAAGATACTCTGCACTATGAGAAGTTGAAGGACCTCAGCATATTTAAAAAGAAAACAGTTTGGATACTTAGGTACCTAAGTATAGTAAATCAAGACTAGAGACTTTTCGAAGTATGCTTAAGCATTAAACACAAATTGCTGGGTTTAATGACAATTAGAAGAAACCAACTATGATATAGAAAAAGTCTTTCTGGTATTAAGTTCTCTGAATATTGAACAGAGATTGTGTGTTGCATTCTATATACCATATAATACAAAAGAAACCAACTTTGACTGAAATTTTTAATGACAGTTTAAGAAAGAAGAAACATTTTTATACTTGGCTTCATTTTAGCCATATTAGCAGCACATTAGCCATATTGAATGAAATTCCTTGTCCAGTTCTGCAGGCATTGATAACACTTACGGCTGCATTTAATCAGTAAAGGGAAGCTGGGTCTCTACCATGCTTCCTGCAGTCTTGGCTCAGTGTTTTCAAAACAGAGTAATGTGCTAGCAGCATATGGACATAGAAAATGTCCACACATGCAAGTTCCCTTTCAGGGAATGTCAGGACACAGAGAAAAAGAGATGGAGAGATTATTTTGATTTCCAACAAGGCATGATATATGCTTTCTCCTTGATGTGGGAGTGCTCCAGCGTCTCACGATATATGCTAGGATATACATAGAATTGTCATACAACTGAAAACTGTTTTCAAATTGAAATATAAATATTTACTTACTGATATAGAGGAGGAGAAGCTTTTAGATAAATTCTCCTATTTCACTTTGCCTTTTACTTCCAGACTGCTTACATTTGGTCAGTTTTTCATGATTTACTTTATAATGCTCAAAAATGAAATCTGCAAATATATGCTTTGGAAGAACTGCCCTGCATTGCTACAGTGTACGCTTGAATTTGGAATCTCAGTCCCTGGTTGATGTTTTTACATGTGGTGAAGACCCACTGGTCAACTGCTGAAATCAGTGTGCAGTTCCATAGAACTTTGTTGTGATATTCTGGTTTGATGTCTCCAGAAACCACAAACCTTTGTGATTTCTGAAATCTGTAAGGTGCCATTTAGAAGAAGTCTTTATTTAGAAATTCATAGACCTGACTGCACTCAGCATTAGAATCTTGAAGTTTTAGCCAATTAATATTATCAAGATTTTTTCCTGTAAAATCTCAGCATTATGGGTTGCATCAAAAGAAATGTCAAAACTGTGACAATAACAGTGATTAACTGATGAAGCGTTTGTTTAATCACTGCGTTGATCAAAACTTAATCTCTCAGAGAGAGAGGAAGCTGACCAGGTCCACCTCATCCACCCTGTGTTAGCGATACACTCATTTAATATCACCACCTTAAGTAGCTTATACATACGCACATACAATTTTCTTTCACTCACTGCTGCTCTTTCATGTTACTCAGTTTTACGTGCTTTAAAAAGATAGGTGTGGTTGTTTCTTTATTTTTCTAATTCCCTTGCCGTGTTCTGTTTTAATTATTCCATTTGTAAGCATAGACAAGTTCATACATGCACATTAGTTTCGGCACACGTTTTACATTTATTAGTTTAGATGTTTTTTGAGATTATAAAAGAAGATGGCTGCAAAACTGAAAATTGTTCCAGTGTAATTAATTCGTACCCTTTCTTATAATCAGTTTAATGTATCTTTTTTATTTTCTCTCTCATTTATCTCCGCTTTTGTCTGATATTCAAAAGAATGAACATCCTATTTAAAAAATAAAACATTTTTAATTTCCTTCTTCATTGTGTTGCCATAAGCAAATAACATTAGGAGAGTATTTTATTTGTTGCATTATTTCATTGACTACCACAGAAAAAAACACATCTTTAGTTCATTATGTGTAGATTAAGCAGACTTGAGTTCCCATTGTATCAGAATATCATATAGTATCCATAATATTACCACATAGTATCTTTCATTGACCTATGCAGGCAGAGACCTGCAGTACCAGAGTGCACAGCTGCATCAGTGGCCTTTGCTCCCTATGCCGGGACAAATCTTCCTGGGTTGTTCTCCACCTTGAAAATTGTTCTTGAGTTCCTGTGTGGAGAACTCAACTGTACAATACAACAGTTGGTCCTTCAGATTTCGCACTGTAGCATAAACCACCATTTTCAGTGCAACTCAGAAGAAGAAAGTGCTCATAACTGTCCTACCTACAGGGCTGACTCTGCTCCTTGGAACTTTAATAGAAATTTAAATATTTGCAAAGTAAATGCAAATTAGACCGATCTTGTTTTATGTCTTTGGGCTCACTCTATAGAAGACTAAATAAAAACACAAAGTCAGTTGCAGAAGAGTACAGTCCTGTCACTTGTTTCTTTCTCATTATAAGATCAACAGCAGCTTACAGGGAGACACATTTTTTCTAATTTTCAGTTATAGGGAGCTGAGATGAAAATTTGAATGAATGGAGGGGAAAAGGAAAGAAAGTATGGATGAGTTACTGATAACATACAGCTGGATTAATGAAACTACTTAAACAGCTGGCATTAGAACAGGGAAAAAGAAAAAAAAATACAAAAGTCAAACCTTACTGACCTGCAAAGATACGAGCAGAAATCCCAAAAGTGACTTATCAGCATTGCTAATATATTTTATACAACACACAGAAAATACATTTCGTAATTTACCCCTGTACAATAAGTCAGCTTATAACTGTAGTAAATAAGTTTATAGCTCATTAATTTAAGAATAAAAATGTCTTTTTTCAGTTAAGCTTACATGAATTTTTATTTTAATACATGCATGTTTTTATTGTCTGTTGCATACTGATTTCGGTATTCTGTGTGAAAACAGCCTCAGTAAAATCTGCTGAGGCACCTGTTCTGAAACTGAAATTTAAATCTGGTTGTCAGTACCTTCAAAAAGAGTAGTAATTCTTTCTAACCTCTCAATGAAACTAATTCATGAATAATTTTAAATGTCATTAAATACCTTGAAACTGGTATTCATTATAGAATTCATAGTATTAGAGTTATTTAGACACGCAGAAATGAAACAATGGACTCCACTAGCCTCACCGACCAATGGTCAGTGGAGGCCAAAATGTTTGTAATGCCAACTTATTCAATTGTTGATGTTCGTGGTGCTTGAATTCCTTGCTTCTATCTATCATCAACTTCTCTCTCCAGCCCTTCAGTCTTTCCACATCCTTTGTGCTCCACCCAATGGCTTTGGGGAAGTCCGCTTTCATGTTTTCATTCTTCAGGGAACCACCATCCCTTTTAGGCTCTCATTATCACAGGAGAGGAGGCTGCTACTCAGTATGGTGTACAGTGAGTCAGTTAAACTGTGTTTACTGACTTTGCAAAGATAGCATATTTTTTTTCCTGTAGGGCAACTGTGTGTTCAAGTCAGCCTCCTTTCTCATTTTCTCTCCTCCCAGTCCTCTCCCTTACCATCCCCAGGGCCTGAAAGGGTTAGGAAGCCATATGGGACACTGCCTGAAAATTACGCAGAAAATACCTAAGGAATTAAGAGAAGGGATAATAAGTGTGAAAGAGGAACATGAGGGAAGAATTGAATTAACAGACTGGGGAGAAAATTGGAGAGGAGAGGAGTGAATGAGAAGAGCAAAGAAGGTAACAAGATTGGGCAAGACGACGTAAAAGAAAATAATAAAATAAAAAAAGACTGCAAAGAATATGAAAAATAGTAAAATAACAAGGAGGCAGGAGAAAAGAACCATAGAAAAGATTTACCTATATTGTAAAGTCAGCTTGTCAAAAACTTGTTTTCAGTACTGGAGAAGAAATAAGTACTACTTTGAGAAACATCCTACAGCATGAACTACGGGGCATGGTTCACATAAACAGAGATCTGCAAACAAAGAGGAAAGATATAAAAGGTACCCCCTCAAAAAAAAAAACAAAACAAAACAAAACAAAAAAAAAACTTAGAGGAGGTGTAGCATAGGCCTTTCTAATGTTTGTTCTCACCTCCTTTCCTTAGTAATGAGCTGTCCCTACCTGAGCAGGGAGTGTTTGGCAAATGGAGTCTGCCCCAGGGCAGATGAGTGCCTCACCTCACCCAGTAGCCAGCACCTCTCCTCATTTCTGGAGTGGTGTTCACAAGCTGGGAAGAAGCTTCAGGAGGATACCAGTGCACCTCCAGCAAGAAGGGGTGGTAAACTCTGTACCAAAACTTGCATTACATTCTTCTTTCAAAGAAGAGAAAAAAAAAGTTTAAGTGCCAGTGATACAACTTAGAACATCCCAGCACTCCTCTCTAGGGTTTGTTTAATATACCCTCCTGGAGCTTTCATATAACTGGAATGGGGAGGCCCAGTTTTCTCATCAGCTGTGCTGTTTTCAGTAGGTGTAAAACTACTGACTGATTCAGACTTAACTAGTTCCCAGTCTGTAAGCAGGTAAGTAGGCCTTGGGGGAAACAAAGTTCAAGGTAGAGACTCGTTGGTTCACCTGCAGAAAACAAATTCTATGGTATGTACCGTGATCTTCATGCAGATCTCCTAATGAATTTGGCTAGGTAAAAAATTAAGACAAACAAAACATTCCAATAGTATGAGATAGATATTTCCATGTCTTTGCTTGATGTTTATGTGAACGTATTTAGTAACTTGATAAAATGGAAGTGTACCTCAGGTTTACATGGAAGTGAATCGGTTATCTCAGAAGAAATGGGCAAGTAGATATTGGTGATTTACATAAGCTCATCTTTTTTGAACAGGCTATACCACATCTAAATATTCTGTTCTTTAACAGCAGAACACCTTGACAAAAGTTTATAATTGTATGATATCATTTATCCAAATGCAATCTAAAATATGTCATTCTAAAACTCCACAATATAGTGTGTACAAATGCATTTGATTGGTGAAGAGATGTTTTAAACCAATGTAAGAAAGTTGCAGCAAGTGATATAGTTTCTGATGAGTTCAGCAGTGCAAGCTCAGTCATGCCAGTTTGGTGAGAAAGCTGAACCTCACCCAGCCGTGAGATTTTGCACTGGAACCTCAAAGTATCATGAGCAATTACATCTGAATGTGGGCAACAGTAATAGCTAAAGCAGCAAAATACTTTGTATGGGATAAGAACAGTTGATGTAAAGTCAGCTTAAGAATTGTGGGTTTTTTTTTACCAAACAAGTCATTTCTTTGTACGTGAAACACGCCCTGCCTTTGCATGGGGTAGCTCTCCACCCCCATCAGAGGCACCCCAGCTGCCCCTTGCAGGAGTGGCAGTGGAGGGCCAGCACAGCTGATGGCAGACACAGCTCCAGTTCAAGATCACCTTAAAAGAGATGCTACTTTCATGTAAACAGTCCACACCACTAACAGTTTCAAGAGCTAACCTTCTACAAAAACAGTAAGAAAGCAGAGTTGCCACGTTTTCCTGTCTCTATGGCTGATTTTGACATGGTCTAGTAGTAGAGTTTTTGTTGTGAAAAAAGATGAAATGTCCAGTGATGGTGTTTGTAATACTTAGAAGTGACATTTAGAACAGATTCCTGCAAACGCTGAGTAATGTGACACAAACAGATCTTTGAGGGTTGCCGCATTTCCAGAGATTAATGATTTCAATAGAGTGATTACCTACTGTGACCACTTCTTAAGTCCTTCCTTCAATGTGCAGCTGGAATATTTGTGGGAAGTTCCCCAACAACTATAGTACACTTGGCTGTCTGCCAGGGGAATCATGTAAATACATAAACCAAATGCTTACAGGTCAGCATCACCAAAATAATCAAGTAATGTTAATATGAAGAATAAGATCAAAGTAGTTATGATTTTGTCTCCGTAAGGAGGAAGAGTAGATAGAATTAAACAACTTGACTCAATGCCTACTTCTTTTACAAAAATCTCCCAACTTTTGCTTGGTTGAGTCATCTTCCATATCTTTGGATCATCATCTTTCTTTCTTGTTTACTACATAGATACCTAATATTCACACATAACTGTATGAAAATAAACTCAGTATTTTTGTAATAAGAAGCATTCATTAACACCTTAAGTCATATCCCTATGAAATGTGGAACTGCTCAGTGTATTTCTTAGCAATGTGAGTGGTATCAACTATATAGTATTATCATAATTTTCAGATAAGGCCAAAACTGGTAGACTCCATTTACACATAAAAAACCTCAAATGTTGCTTCAAAATCACAGACTATTCCCTGTTGTTAGTCACAGCAAGGTGAACACAAATGATTAAAGATCAAAATCATAGCAAAAACTTTCATTTAAAATGTCCTCAGTATTTATTTCATGATTTATTATTATTGTTTACCACTGAACTGTTGTTATTCAGTATTAGTTGGCAGTAATATGCCTTAGTGTAACAGGTAGACTTCCCAGTACATATTTTTGGAGGAAGTCTTCTATGTTTAGTATTCACCTTTGCTTGATTATGTATTGTCATAGTATTCATGCATCTTTTGATATTTTGCTGTAGAATATTCATAGGCTTAAACACAAACAGTTTCTCCTTAAATTATAAATTATCTTTCAGGGAAAGTAAACATTGTGTATGCCTTTTACCGTACACATAGAAAGATAGTAATTAAAGTCTGACATTTACTAGAAAATATATTGTTTATATGTGCACATCAGATGTATCACAACCACTTGCCTTTCAACTACCATCTCTTCACTGGCTTCCTTCCTGTCAACTTTTCTTCACTGAGTAGCTTTCTATTGTTTTTATATCCTTACTGACAAACTAAATCACTGTTCCATTCCCAAAATTACGAGCTACACAAATACGAGCATTTGTAAGAAAAAATTAGTCATCCGTGTTCAATATTAAGAGAGGATTTTAATACAGTACATAGTCATAAAAGGGAAAGGCAGATTAGATACATCTTTTCCACAAATCTTTTCCTAAAAAGGAAAAGTAAATATTACTACTCTTGTTATTGACCATCATTGTACCTACATAATTTTCTAAATTTTTTATGTTATAATGATGGTATTAAGCATTATATATGCGCAGAAATCTGTGTGCTATTGTTCTAGATTAAAAGTGAGAAAATGTGCATGATTTTCTTCATATTATTTCAACACTTAATGCAAACTTCTAATATATATTTTTTTTAATTCAGTATCTGCCTTTTCCAACTGCCTTCTGTTTATGCTTGTAAATTAAGTGACTTATGTTAGATATTCTGAAAATGTTAGTATCTTGAAAATAATTTATGAGCACTAAATTATTATTGCATGTCCTTAGGTGAGCTTTCTGTTTATACAGAATGAAACTCACAAATAAAGAAATAAATAAGAATTGAGTAATAAGTTTCATATATACACCATTTTCTGTAAGTAAAATGAATTATTATTATTGGACAGTCAAATACCAGTTCAAAACACACATGAAAAGTCACAGCTACATTTGCTGACTACTGACATGTTTCACGAGTGTATACATCTTCTGAAGTCACACTATAGTTTTCAAACATAATTTACAATTTTAAGTTTACAAGATAATATTTTGTGAACATGTATCAATGATTTTAAAAGAAGTTGCCAAAGAGCATCTGAACAAGTAATGTTTCCCCCTATACTCATCTCTGCTGAGGCCACACCTTGAGTGCTGAGTTTAGTTTTAGGCCCCTCACTACAAGAGAGAAATCGAGGCCCGGGAGCGTGTTCAGAAAAGGGCAGCGAAACTGTGAGAGGTCTGGAGCACAAGTCTTATGGGGAGCGGCTGAGGAAAATGGGGATGTTCACTCTGGAGAAGAGTAATGACCTCTGGCTCTCTGTAATGACCTGAAAGGAGGTTGAGGCGAGGTGTGGGTCGGCCTCTTCTCCTGCATAACTAGCGATAAAATGAGAAGGAATGGCCTTAAATTGCACCAGGAAAGGTTCAGATTAGATGTTAGTAAAAGCTTTTCCTGTGAAAGAGTGGTGAGGTATTGGAACAGGCTGCCGAGGGAGGTAGTAGAGTCACTGTCCCTGGAGGTGTTCAAGAAACGTTTAGATGTTGCACTAAGGAATTGCAAAGGATCCTAACTGTTAAAGCACTCAGAATGCCCGTGTCCAGGGCCTTCTGAGCTTCTAATTAAGGATTATTTGAGACCAACATACTTCAAATAGAAGGTATGAGCTTGATGTGGATTACAGACCTTTACCTTTGGGAGATAATGTTCCATTCTGACCTTAAAATCTGTGCTAGTGTGATACCTTTAATGAGACTCATACTCCTCAACTTCTAAATTCCTTTTTTAAATAAGTAAGATGAAAATACAGTGTAGTAATTCATGTTTTAATCTAGCAACCCATGTTGTTGGAACTGCATTTGACTGAAGTGGATATGAGATCAAAGACTGATTACTGCTTTCTTGGATATAAAAATTGCAAATAATTGTAAATAACCTGAAATTGCAAAGGAGTTTTAGAAAAATTTTCCTGCAGTCAGCAAAAGTCCCATTTTTAATATATTCCTTTTCTTGAAAGAATGAAACTGAGTCTACATAGTGATTCTATCATTCCAACACATATTTAGATAATATGTTCTTAAAGATTCCTTAGAGTTAAAAAATCATATGAGAAGTTGTATTTTTTTATAAAGTATAATTGAAATTTTTTGAAGTTTTAGAGAACTGATATTTCTCTAGTATTCAGTGAGTTAATTGTTTTAGGGCAGGAAAGAAGACCTAACGTGAAAAGTTTTTTATTGGCTAAGAAGGAGAAATAGTGTATAATTACATACACACTACCTTCCTTCTTTGAAAGTTTGTTCCAGTACAATGTGTATAGTTTCAAAATCTGTATAAATAGAGGTCATTTTTTTGCAAATAACAAACCCACTGCTATGAAAATAAATTTATTATTTATGTTTCACATAGTCTAAAAGCCTGCACATATGCAAGCTTATACAGAGTCCATTGTATAATTTGGTATGTTAAATGCAATGAATATTAATGTAATTTCCATTCGAGAACACTCTTGTCTTCTATCTTTGAAAGTATTTCCTCACTTGCTGAACTCTAGTCATTGAGATTACTGCTAGTCAAGTTATGCACATCATCATATATTCTCAAGAACAGGTCAGCTTTTTGGTTAAAAAAGTTTACATATACTTAATAAATATATCTGTATCACATAACATACAAAACTGCATATTAGTATAACTTTTGTACATAGTGTCAGAATCTGTTCTGAAATATTTGCCTTTCTCATCCTATCTTGAATCAACAAGTGAATAGTGATGAAAAAGTAAATGTTTGTGGTTACTTTTGGAACACACAACCAGAGTACCTGAAAGTCACAATGAATTTTGAAACTAGTTGTATTTCACACTTATGTAAGTGGTGATAAGAAAAGTTAAGATATGAGCAATATTCCAAAATGCCTTGAACTTAGGCATACAGCTCTCAGCTCTGTGTCTTTCTTTGTATTTCTTTTTTTCACTATTAGAGAAATGTAAATGTGAATATGTGAATTGTGAAGAACTTTATGGGTATCTGCTATGCTAAGATTTAAAGATTGCAGGCAAGAAGTTACAATTGTTAACAGATTCTCAATTCAAATAGGCAAGAACTTTCTTATAGTACCTGCTTTTGCTGTTGTCACATTATGTACATGTTGAATTTAAGATGATAGTTTTGTTGTTAATGTAGGCCATGTTGCTGGAGATGTTTTGCATACCACAAAACTTAGAACTTCCCTTTCCTCTAAGCTAGAAGTGTGAATACAGGAGCAGGTGGAAAGACATTTTAAACATCCATGAAAACAAACAATGAAGTATTCAGGCTATCAACTGTTGTAGCAGCCTTCTTTATTTCCAATTAGCTTGTAATAAGAAAATTATCTCGAAAATTATCTCGTACTAACCCACACTAGTTCTGCATTGAGTTGAACCACTAGAGTTCAGGAAATGAAGTTAGATTACTGTTTTATGCTACTCTTGCTCTTTACAAGAGCCTATGTACTTGGATGTAGAACAAGTAAGCAGTTATTAGTATACTTAAGTTTGGACATTAAAAAAATAAATAAATGTTCTACAAAATAGCCCCATATGCTCCGCGATCTCTTCATGATAGGAAGTAAAAATGGTATATGGGTTGTTTGCAACCCCCAGGAGGGAAGGCACGCATGTGTCAAGTATTAAAGTCAAGGGACTATCCATAGTATGTTAGAAGTTACTACGATAACCGTTTTGGGGAGGTCGTGATCTCAGGCATGAGATAGAACCAGCCAGGAATATCTGCTCTGTCCCTTGGGACAATTTCAATTGCTTTCTGTCTTTGCAGTGATGTTGCAGCACGTTACATATTAAACATTTAAAGGTGTGTCATCACATAGATATGTTCCAGGGCCCATCTCAGCAAATGCACAGAAATTTGTTAGGTTTGAAAAGGACACATTCAAGAAAGGTGTACTGTCCTTTTAAAAGTCATCCTTCAAGAAGATAGAAAGCTACCTGTGACTGTCATGAAAAATAAGTTTTTATTGTACATTCCCACACAACTGTTTACTTGGCAAGTGAAAAAGCATTGCAACCATTGTTCATTTTCATCAGCACTCACATATGCATATCAGCATACTATTTCAGTGAACACTTTGTGCCTCTACATTGTTGGTGGGAAATCACTGCCTCCCATGGTGCAGTCTGTCAGAGGACTTGTGCTTTGTCCAGGAGATTGGTTCTGTGAGGCTCTCTCAGATGCTGGCAGGCAGTCAGTCCTCTCCTCATAAAAGTTTGCTGGCATTGTCTTTGAGTTTGTCCATCTTCTTTGGGTATTTGAGTGCTCTTTTCACCCTGGTAGTAGATGTGATTTTTCCTTTCACTGGAAAATTAGGATCCCGTTTCCACTGTCATTAAATGCCCAGCTGTCTTCACTGGTGCTCAAAGTAATCATTCCACATATTTCAGTGAGACTAATTATAGCTTCAGTCAGCCATTTAGGAATGCTTTTGTGATATCTCAAAATACGATTCTGTGTATTCCTCAAAAGGAACTTTGTTTCAGAGCTCCAGTATAGTTAGAACCAAGCTCATTAGTTAAATCAGACCACATCAATGCTTTTCCGTAAAAACAAAGGGAGAAGCTACACCTTGCCCTGTGTAGCAGTGCCCCTGTCACAGGGAGCAGGCGGTCAGGTGAAATCTGAACACAGCTCACATGCTCTTGGAACTGGATTATTCATCATATGTGTAGGCACTGTACAGAAGCTTGTCTTGCCTCTCACTTCTGCAAGACCAGATTTGGAAATGGTAATGGTACTGCATATATGCCAGACATACATTATCAGATATTTCAGTTTTGTGAGGAAATTTCATATGTTGTAGTATTTGCTAATTGAGTTCAGTACTTTAAGGCTTTTGATCTTTTTGTTTTGTATCAAAGTTCAGAAAATGAATTAGTAAATTCCTTTCTGGTTTCAGTCATTAAGTCTGCAAACTCTCATGTATCTGCTCAGAAGAAACAAGAGACAAAGTAGGATCGATGACTTCTATGTTACTTTAACTCACAAATACATTTTTTTTCACAGACTGGTAAGCTTTACCCGTTTACACATGACTACCGGTATAGATGTTTTCCTGTTTAATGTGATTATTTGGACCAACTACAGACCTTTTATAATATGTATATGAGATCAAGGGAGATAAGTGCTTCGGAAAAGCTGCTATGAAATTCCCATTTAAATAACAATCTTATTTCCCAACTGCTAACTGTGAAATCAGCTCACTGATCAGCAGAAATATACAGCCTGGTAAACAATCTGTGTAAATAGCTAGTTAGCTAGAAAACATAGCTTCATGTTTTAAAAATATTATTTATCCATTTTCTTGCTCAGGACCCTTAAAGCTTCTTTAAGTCAGGCACACTGAAGTACGATATTTTTACAATAAGATGTTTTCTTCTAATTCAGATGGAAGAATTATTTTCTAAATATTTTATATTTTTAGAAATATTAAAATATTTATTTTTAAAGTGCTAGCTAGTTTCTATCTTCCATTCTCTTATGACTTCCTGCATCAAGCTTACAATCCTAACTTAATATCTATTGGGTATGTAGCAAGCCATTATTTCTTTGGCTTTGCAAAGGTGCCTCAAAGTTAACTAGTGACAGAGATATATATTAAAATTATTTTATAAGTGCCCTTAAGGGCATGTAGTAAGACAACTTGCCTTAAAAAGGCTACTGGTATGATGTTATCACCACAATTTTCCAGGCATAGGTTGCTTTTCAGTGTTTACATTCTTAGCCAACCACTCTCAAACCTAAACCCAGTTTTCCTGTGTTGTTACATAATTGCATAGAGGGAAATATGGATAACAGAAATCTTTATGTTTTTTTTGTGTGACGTGGACAGCAGTCCAGGTCTCTGCCTCTTACCTTCCTCCATGTTTGCATGATTTTTTGTTCATCTTCTCATGTGTGTGTGCTCTCCCAGCCCCATGTGTCCCCAGCTCCCTGGAAATCCACCCTGAGATCCTTGGTTTGGCTGGCATCAGCTTCCCCTCTCATGAGCCATGAAAGAGGTGACATCAAGTGATGCCATCTCCTGGCTTTCTCCTACATTCCCATTCTTCCCGTTCCTGTAGCGGAAACTGTCTTTCTCCATGCTTAGTGGATGTGGATATGTTCAAAATAAAAGGCAGAGTGGGAAAACAAAAGACAGTAACATGGGAAAGTCCTGGATATGTGTGGGCTTTTTTGTTTTGCTTTACTGAAGGGAGCACAAGAGTTGCCAGGTGTATTAAGGCCTCTGGGAACAGACCCTGACCACGGAGACTTGGCCTATTTCCACTGCCAAAGAAACAATTGCAGGTCCAGCTTGGGGTAATGAAGATCGAATCTTTGCAGGATTCCATGAAGCATATTATTTATTTATTTATTATTTATATTATTTATATTTATACATATGTATGAAATCAGAGTTCAGATTGGGTTAGAAAGGGACCAGCACAAACTGTGTATGCAGACAAACATGTTTCTTGGCGTATAGCTGAGTTTGGTGTAGAAGGTGATGCTTCCATCAGTGGTTATTGTTAACTGCATAAATAGGAAATAGGTTTAAGCTCAATTATATTTTTAAAACAATTTATGTAGTTAAACAAAATACAGATGGTGCTTGAGTGTCTGCTTTTATGGATAATTTATCAATGACACAGTGATTTATTAGTCCATTTACTGTTGCTTTTCCACTACAGACTTGCAGAAAGTGCTTTTGTCCTTGAGGGACAGACCCAGTCTCAGTTGGAGAGCAGCAATGCTGTTTAAAGTCACTGGGCAGAACTGGGGCGTATGCTGCAGCTATGCTCACTCCTCCTTAGCCCTAAGTTTGAAGCACTGTCGCTGCCAGGCACATAGCTTCACAGGATTATGCTCTGGGGCTGTCTTGGCTTGTTTCTTTTTACTCAAGGGAAGAGACTGTAGTTGTCATTTGGCAGCATGGGTATTTCTTGTCTTCATTTACAGATACATTAACTGAATCGTATATTTTCTTCAGCATTTCTTCTTCCCTTTTTTTTTTTTTTGTCTGATTTGAAATACCAATGCAGCACCTTTAAAAATCTGTAAAAAATATATATATTAATAATGTCCACTACAAAATTCTTTTTTTTCTACAGCCACAGTAAAGAGTGAAAAGTGCAAACGTTTAGTGGGTTGTATTCCCTTCATTTCACTGACTGCAGTGTGAAGTAAAAGCCACACATTTAATGTGCCTTTGTGTATCCTCTGAAGTATATATATATATATAACCTGAGTGATGTGCTGCTGGTCATTCTAAATTATTTCTTTGTTGTTTTGTTTTTCACGTGAATACCAAACCATATTGAAGAATATACACTTAATTATTAGCTGAAATATCAGCTTTACAACCATGGTCTGAGTGGAACCAGAGAAGCACAACTTCTAAAGTGTCTTTGTAATTTTTACTTCTTTTTCTTCTTCTGTATTTGTAGATTATTTTTGTATCCTTTTCAGCTGCACCTTTTTGAAAACAGCTGTTTTGAAATGCATAACTTAACAGGCTTCTACTTGCTTTCATTCATGACAGTTTTCTTATGAGTGAAGCTTTATGCTGATTTCCAGTTACTACTCACAATTATTTCACATTTTTCATTCAAAATATCTAAAGAAAAATAAAATACTGAAAATCAAAAGAAAGCATTACAAGTGTATCTTGTAATCTAGTGCACTATAGAGCATTGCATGCCCTTCACTAAGCTTGTAAAAATAACTCATTGACAGGATAGGTATGTGCTTCTGAGTGCATTTCTTCAATTTTTCATATGTTCCCAACAAAATAAATTTCAGGACATTGCTTATTATAGTTTAGCATTCCTCTTAGTGAGGAGATTTCCTTTTTTTTTTTTAATATCTTCATACACCCTGTATTGTATTGTTCAACCAGCAAGCTATATGTTTTCTTTCCACTGTTGCACAACACTGCTGGCATGACTCACCTGACATGTTAGGTGCTGCTACCGCAAGTATCTTGTAGATGATCTAAAGTCATAATTGAAATTGGCTGGTAATCCTGAGAAAGTAGGAGACTGTAACCAGAAAAAAATCATGAGCAGATATTTTTTAAATTGATTTATTATATGGAGTTATAAAAAAAAGCCCTGAAATGATACTTTAATATCATAAATGCTGTGACACAAGGTAGAAAGAAAAAAAAATGTGGTCTGCAATAGATCTTGAGTATAGAAAGAAATTTATAAGTGCTACATGAGCTAGCAGTGCTCTAAAAGTTCAGGAACAAGCTGTAGCTGCACCAGCAGGCAGCTGGCAGCTGCGCACGTTGCACTGGGACCCAGGCGGCTCTGGCAGATCCTCTGGCAAAGCCTGGTGGTGCTGGAGGCATCCCCTGGCCCCTTGCCTGAGAGACATGCTTTGTGCCCTCTCTGACTCAGCCTCTGTGCACACCTGTCCTCATGTAGGTGGGGACAGGCATGAGTCCACAGCAGAGAAGGCTTACACTGGGGCTAGGCCACGTGCAAGGGGCTAGGCACATGACAGGGACTAGGCTGCACAATAGGAGCTAGGCTGCATGCAAGCCCCACCATACACGTCTTACAAAGGAGTTGCATAGGTCTGCACTGTGATTTAGTCTCTCTGAGGGGAAGGGATGGAAAAGTGTGGTTTCTCTGCCATTACCGCAATTTGGCCTGCAGGCTGTAAACAGAAATGGTTAGACTAGAATGAACTGAAACTCGACTCATGTGCTCCTTGCTCGTTTTTAGGATGGTAAAAGCTGTAAGTTCAGGAACTAATTTGCCATCCCAAAAATGAAAGAAATTAAGGTCACAGGTAATCAGTGAACTACTGAAATGGGCTACCCAGGGAAATGGTGAAGTCACTGTTTCTGGAGGTGTTCAAGAAACCTGTGGATGTGGGACACAGGGACATGAGTTAGTGGGCATGGTGAGGATTGGTTGGTGGTGATGGATTGAACTTGATGATCTTTGTGGTCTTTCCAACCTTAATGATTCTATGATTAATTTTAGATACAAACAACTCATATGCACACCACTCCTCACCTCCCCTTTTTTGTGAAGGTCATTAGGTCTGGCCTTCCCAAACCTTCCAAACAATCAAAATTCAGATTTCTTTCAGAATAGGATTTTGAAGAAATTTTCAGGCTAATATTTCTGCATTGAAGAATCTTGCTCTACCCGTGATTCAAGTGATCTTTAAATGTCCCATTAAATCCCACCTCTGTCAGTTAACCTTTTTGACCTCCTCTGTCTCTTTGCATCTATTCCTGTGCTTAATCCTTAAATCGTCAGTGTTGTGGTTGTTCAAAATAGGTTGCAAATTTCTCAGGGCAGGAACCTTGTCTAAATTAGTATTTGTAAAGCACCATCCACACACTCTGTACCTGGGGCACTATATGGATAGTAAACACTAATGAATTTTTTCAGTAAATAACAGATTTGTCTAAAACTTTTTCAGAGTACTTCTTTGAAAGAAAAAAAAAAAGCTTTTAAAGTTTACAGTAAAATTATGACTGGAACATAAATGTTACTGATACTAAAGTTATTTAAACTTTATTTCTTTTGTCAGTAATAAATAGAATTCAAATATAATAACTAACAGTAGATTTCACTTTAATTAGCATTTATCCTTTAAAAGCATTTATTTTGCTAATAGTGTTACTACTAACAAAGAAAACTGGCATTTTCTTAAAAAATAAATCCTATTTTTAAATACAATATGAAATGTACAAGGACTGGAAGATATTTAAATCAAGTGTTTTGCATGGTTCCACAGAAAAAGAGAAATACCTATTGGTTGTATATGGATATAACTCCACAAAATTTCAATGCAATTACTCTCAGTTTGCACTCTGTTGTAAGACGGAAGCACGTCATATTTTTCCTCAGGAAGTTCCCATGCCAAGGATGCCTGTAGGCTGTAGACTGTATGAGCTCACTAAAAAAGTACCAGTTCATATACCATGTTCATATGTACTTCCCTGGATCCATTCTTGGTTACTATCAGAGACGGGGAGCTGAGCTAGCTGGATCTGTGGTTCTCGTTTGGTACAGTTACTTCTGTAGCCCTAGATGTCTGTGGAAGACTTAAGCTCATCCTATAAGAAGCAGACAAAAATAAATTAAGGCAATACAACTATTGTTTAATAATCATTTCTGATACTTTTGCAAGAACTGACATGATTTAGGAGACTTGTTTCCATAGACAAAAGCCTGGAGATACTCTTTTAGTGTTACCTGACCTTCTGCAGTAAACCTCACTGGATTTGAATCTAATCTCACTTCGCAAATGAGAAACAAACTTCTCTGAAATGAATGGAATGTCATAAAACTGGATTTTAAATTAGAATTGGGCTAGTAATACTGTTTTAGAGGATTGTCTCACATCTATCTTCAAAGACCTTTCTATGACCCACCTGCGAAGATAAGGGAAACTTGGCGTACTGTCTTCATTTGAGATTGTAGCTTAAAATACTCAGAATTTAGTTTCTTCTTCTTACTTCTAATGCAGATTGTAATGCAACGTAATTACAGTTCTGTAAAGATGTATTCTTATGAAAACACAAAGGAAGATTCAACAGAAGAACACAGAGGGAAAGCCAGGCTTCCCCAGCACTGTTAAAAGTCATAGAGCCTGTATTTCATGGGATTTACCAGCTTGTATCGAGCTTGGCAAAGTTTACGTAGCCTTGGTGAACATCTGCTTTGAGCTGTAATATGGGGACAATGCTACTGCCAGAGCTCAGTTTCCCATTTGCCCCCAGGGCTTTTTATGCTTATATATGCCCCACCTGCAAATGTGCTTAACTAAAAGGCTAGTACTTATGAATGACGTTCAGTCAGCATTTTCACACGATCAACTTGCCAATTAAAAATGGGCTTGGTACTGAGTTTAGAAGTCAACTTAGATACTCCTAGCTTGGGCAGAGAGTTGCTTTCAGGCAGGGTGAGGCCAAGTCTGATGTTGTAGGAGGTGTCACGCCTGCTTTGAGAGACGCCATGACTCGCCGGCGTGGCCTCAGCCAGAGCATCCGCTGCAACCGGCCCTTCTCCTGGCCCTGCAGACATAGGCAAGAGCACCACTGGCACATGGGAGTGTGACTTATTCCCTGCCAATGACTGCATCTTCACCTTCACCTCTTCTTTGTTTACTGGGGATTCTTTCACATCCCCTGCCTTACTTAATGCTGTGTATGATGGGTTCAGAAAAATATAATTTCCGTCATTGTTTTAAAATCTTTAAAATAATTACTCTGGGAACAGCCTAATTACATGTTGGTTCCGCTTCAAGAGAAAAACTGTATGTGTCTTGTACTTTGTGACTGTAGAGCTCATGAAAGAGGATTTATAGTGTTTTAAGTATATTAATTACATACTTTTATATTAAGAGAGAAGATAGGAAGCACTACAAAGATACTTTTCCTCTAGGTGACAAACAGACAGAACAAAACTGCTACTTGTCTTTGGAAAATTACACCTGCAGTAGTTTGGTTGTACTGTTGTTTTGGGGTTTTGATTTGAGAGGAAAATGCTTATCTTGGAGATCAAAAACATGAAATATCTGGAAAATTCAGGTGTGATGTACATATAAAATGCACACTTCAATATGGAAACAAACTGGATATTGTGCAACTAGTCAGACATGCACATAACAATATTTAGTTTGTGTAAATAATTGTTATAATTGCGAATACAAATTAGATGTTTGTCATTTACACATATTATGTCTGATATTTGGCTTATGTATTTACACATTTACATATAAGATGTTGTGACATAGGTGTTTACCTTCTTAACTTCTCCACATAATAATGAAAATGAAAATTTCTGGATAGTCATAAAGCAGAGGTTGATTATTTTAAACAATTGCAACAATTAATTTTGGTCTGTACTAATATTCTGAATTAGTCTGAATAATCATGAGGAAAATTATATTTCCCTATCACTGTCCAAATCAAATAGCAATACAAGTTCTCCCAGTGGCACCTGTGTAGATATCACTCATCAACACCTCCTACTGTTTGTGATAGCTTTTAGGGCCTTATCTTCTGTACAAGATGAAACTTGAGTCGTTTATGTCTTCCCTTTTCAGAGAATCAGGCACGAAAAGTCAGAAAATCTCTGTGACTTACATTTTTCCACATGCTCCCTGTCAGTGTCATTCATGCTCTCAAACTTTCAGTCGTCCATAAAAAGCAGATTTTCTAAAGGAAATAAGCAGTGCTGTGAAGGAACCTCCAAACAACAAGACTGTCTCATCACATTTTCTTTTCTTTGCTTAGTGACATGCTTCAGAGCTTCTCAGTAAAATTTGTTTATAGTGTTGTAGCATCTTTGGCATTTTTGGTTCTCCTTTTATACAAATAAACAAAAACATTAATGAGAGTCAAGTTATCAGCAAAATTATTCTAATAAATATTCCAGCCAGTAACTTTAACACTCTCAAAAGATTTGTTTTCTTCCCTAAGTTTGTATCTTATTATTCTGATTCAAACTGTGGAAGAAGTCCATACCATTGAGCTTTAAAGTACCTCTTTGTCTCCTAAGGGAAATGGTTGCTTTTCTGTTTGCATTTTCATTAGGATTTTCATTCTGCACATCCTGTTTTGCTGTATTTGCTATATTAAAATAACATAAATAATCCACAGGGTAGAGTAACAAGTAACATTCAGTGTCAGCTAAAGCATTAACTCATGTAGACAGAAACTAAAATGAAAAACTATGCAGAAAACCTGCATACCAGGCTTCTCAGCTCTGACATTCTTGTAATGGCTAAAGTAAAAATGAAGTTATATCATTTTATCTTTGTTGATGATTAAATTCAGAATCTGAATTCTATCTATTCATTATATTGACCCTTATCAGACTGCAGAAGGCTAATGCACCCCATTGAATGCTGTTTTTTTCAGTCAACATCTGTTGGCAGGAGTCTCTAAGCGAGCGGTGCTGTGCCTGGTGTCTCTCAGCACAAACTCTTTACCAACCTTCTTCACACCAAGGGATTTTAACATTAATCACTGCATTCTGTGTTAACCATCCCTTCCTTTTGTTAATTGTGACACTGTCTTTCTTCAGTCAGTAGTCAGTTGCACTTTGAGAGACACATTCACGGACCACTGTCAATCACATGTCCATTTTCAATTTTAAAACAACTCTATCTCATCAACAACCCTATGCTAGCTACAGGGTGCTCACTCCAAGGGAGCACCTGTTGTATTCCTTTCATGCGTAACAACTGTGATTTTAAGATCATACAAACATTACTACTAATTTTTGTTTTAAAAATGTATTAGTAGGCCTGGAAGTGTACAATAATGGAGGAAGAGTAGATCACAATTAATTTAAGGTAACACAGGACAGCAGCATATATTTCTAGAAATAATGGTAAATGAACTCTTAACTCTAATAGTAAAACTATTGAATTGTTTTTGGAGGAGCAAAAGAGTCCCAGGGATTTAATAAGCAGTATCTACCTGACATTCAAAAAGCTGACACATTCAAGGAAATCTTTGTCCTCATTGTCTCCAGATCAAGTAAATGGCATTAAAATGGTCAGCCCAGAATAGACTGTCATAATATAAGGCAACAAAAGACCTTGACAGGGTCAATGAGTCCAGCTCCTCATTGTAAGCAAAAACGTCAGAGATGTCATTTCCCAAGTTATCAAATTCCCATCTCTTAATAATTAGATGTGTTGGTCGCTGTCCTTTAATTATAACCTAATTGACGTACAAAACTGATCCTTTCTTTGTTTACATTACTTTAATTCATTGAAAAGTAGTACACCATTGGGTGGAACATTCACGGGTTCCTCTCCTTCATTTACTATAATAAACCTCTCCTATTATTGTAACACGATGATGTTAAAATATGTGTTACAAGATCAGAAGATTTCTATTATAACTTGTGGAAATAGTGTATCATCATCAATTAGAATATTTTTGTATTAGGATACTGGTTTACTGTAATATAGCTTTGTAAAAAAAATAAAGAGACAAAAGAATAAATAAATTCTTAATACTAAGAAACTTACAAATCACTAAAGATAGTTATGAGACAATGTCAAAAAAAAGTCCTTGACACCAGATATAAAATAGTCTTGTTTTACAGGAGAGTTCCCAGAGACAGAGCATGGTAGCTCTAGAAGGCTAACATTAGGGAAAAGTAAGATTTGTTGTATACACCTGGTATGTTATCACTTTTTTTGATATTTCAGTAAAAATCTCTTTCAGAGGATTTTGTAGAACAGGAATTCAATGATCTGGATTGTCTTCCAGACAATATTACTTTTCTTTGAATTTCTCTCTTCCTATTTTCCTTACTCCATTTGAGATGGACCTGAGTGCGAGGGGTATTTCCATCTGAGTATTATCTTTTATACACTCAGACACATTTACTTCCCATTTCAAACTTCTGGGCAAGTTTGGTCGCCTATTTCCATACTGTCCAAAGTCCTCTTCCTGAATTCCTTTCTCTCAACATCTTTCTACAGTTCTCATTCCCACATTATGTTAAACACAGGCTCCTTCAGTGCTAACAAGATTACCCACTATTTGCATGTCTGGTTCCCTTCATTCCCCCGCCGCACACTTGCTCTACTTGACTTAATCACCTGTCTCCTAATTGATTGCTTTGTCTCTGTCTTGCCACCTGTTGCTGGAAAGCTCTTTTACTCTTTCCCACCAAACTTTGTCCCTGTGAGAGAGGAAGGTCCATCTGTGCTTTTGGATGACACCTTCTCTTTCCCCCTTTCCCAAAATACAGTAGTATATCACAAACTACTGCTTTCACAGGTTTGCCTTGTGAAATTTTCAGAATAATGAAACATCCTTCTTGATTGAAAAAGAGACTTTGATGAGGTACTAAAGCGCAGTTTCTTTGTAAAGTAAGGAGTCCTTCCCCACAGCATCTCACAAAGGGGTTGATACAGGGTCTTATGCTATTTATTGCTCTCTGGAGCAGTCATGAGTTTCTGATTAGGCAAGATAGAATTTGATAGTTCATGCTGAGCAATTTGAGGCTCCATGCTGTCTTGTCCTGTGACAGGATAAGTGCCAGGAAAGGAACTGCTATTAGTAGTACAGTGAAGTGTTGGAAAGCCCAGTTAACCTCTTATATCATGTATTCCGTTACTATTGAGTTGATGTCTGTCTCTCTTTGCTGCTATTTAGTTTTAGTAACTGTTACTGAGGCAAATACTTCGCTCTTCCTCAAAGAAATCAAGGTACTAGTTCTTTGCTTTCATTTATGCTGAAGTGTCATAAATTTCCCTTTGATATCTGCTTGTTTTACTTGCTGGATTAACATTTGCTTATACAAACTTGCTTCATATGAGCCCGCAATAATGAGCTCTCACCAATATAGAAAATGTTGTAGAATCATAGAACATCCTGAGTTGGAAGGGACCCATAAGGATTATTGAGTCTGGCTCCTGGCTCCACACAGGATCACCTGAAAATCAGACAATATGACTGAGAGCATTGTCCAGATGCTTCTTCAATGCCAGCAGCTTGGTGCCATGACTATTTCCCTGGGGAGCCTGTTCCAGTGCCCAACCACTCTCTGGTAAAGAACCTTTTCCTGATATCCAGCCTGACCCTCCCCTGTCGCAGTTTCATGCCATTTCCTCAGGTCCTATCGCTGTCACCAGATAGCAAAGATTAGTGCCTGTCCCTCTGCTACCCTTGTGAGGAAGCTGTTGGCTGCCATGAGGTCTCCCCTCAAGTCACCTCTGGGCTGACCAAACCAAAGGGCTTCTTCCCCTGCTCATACATCTTCCCCTTTAGACCTTTCCCCATCTTTTTAGCCCTCCTTAGGACACTCTTTGTGACCTTTTTGTACTATAGCATCCAAAACTGTACACAGTACTCGATGTGAGGCCACACCAGTGCAGTGTAGAGCAGAACAATCACTTCCTTCAACTAGCTTGAGGGAAGCAATGCTGTGTTTGATGCACCTCAGGATACTGTTGACCTTCCTGGCTTCTTGGGCACACTGCTGACTCATGTTCAACTTGCTGTTGACCAAGATCCTCAAGTGCCTTTCAGCAGGGTTTCTCTCCAGTGTCTCATCTCCCAGTCTGTATGTATAGCCAAGGTTACCTCTTTACAGGTGCAGAATCTGGTAGTATGTCCATATATTCTGTCCCTTTTTCCATCCCACAGAGCTGAGGATAACAATTAGTTTAAAAGTACTATCAATTCTGCAGTCTGAGCAGTACAGCTTTCTACTTGGAACTAAAGATGTTTTTCACCTTCTAGTTAAGTAAAGCAGATCCACCAGGACCAAATAAATACTTACTCATTTAGTATCTCATCGAGGTATTTCAAATTTTCAATTTCCTATCACTAAATTGTCAAGTAAAACACATAATTGACTGTTGTATTTCATGATTAATACCCTGATCAATTGCAGAGTATATTTCACTAAGATTTCAGGTAGAGTAATATTGTGAAAGGAGTCCATGTAGAAATTAACGATACTGACAATATTACAGGTCAGATTCTTCAACATATAACTATCTGTCTTCCCATTCCTTACTATATACCTCGTGCATTTCTTTTCTGTCTTAAATGGGTAAGTGCATGGTTATAGGAACGTAAAGACTTTAAAAAATATATTTTAGCATTTAACATAACTGATTGCAAAGAATAATCTTATAATATATTTTCATAGCAGAGTTAAAATCTCTTAAATATTTTATATCATAATGGAAGACATGGTAAAAATATAAATGCATATTTAAACTAGAAATATTTTTCCTACTATTTTGTGTTTTCTTTCTTTTTTAATACAGATGATGCTATATTAATTCATACTTTATTTATACTCTGGCAGATTTACTGCAGCATTCTTTGAGAATTAATCTTGAGAGAGAAGCTTATAGTTATTGGTTAAGGACCCAAAAATTACAGATGCACTGTATAACTTTGCTGAACCAGACCAAGATAACAGATGAAACAGAAAAACAACTAAAAGCAGGACAGGTAGGAGGTAGTTCTACCAAGCATTTCAACAGACTGGTTATTTGCTACTTGAGGATCTCCATATATTCTAT
This sequence comes from Numida meleagris, assembly GCF_002078875.1. Lineage (NCBI taxonomy): Eukaryota > Metazoa > Chordata > Aves > Galliformes > Numididae > Numida > Numida meleagris. The sequence continues at coordinate 104,395,824 of NC_034410.1, forward strand.
GACTCTATAGATTTTAATACCATGAAATTATCCAGTTTGTCCTTCAACCTGTGCAAATATCTACCCTCACAGTAGTGTTTAATGTTAATACATGCTGCATGAAAACAAGAAAAATCTATTTTTGTTTTGAACCAATGGCATACAGATTCATGTGATGTCACTATTTCTACACTTGAGAGAGACAATGAACAACTGATCCCCATTCACACTTCCCATGCCACTCCCCATTTCTCATAGCTTTATCATGTATCCCCTTAGTTGCCTGTTTGTCAGGCTGAAGTCTCCTAGGCTGTGTAATTGGAAGTTGTTCATACCTTTGATCATCTTTATTGCTCTTCTCTGTATCTACTGAAGCTCTTCCAGGACCAGGACTACACTGGACACTCATGCTGCAGAGATCAAGATGACCCTGATAATTAGAACAAATATTTCTCATATAAACTTGGTGTTTACATTTATTAAAACATTTATTTCTCTTGATTTCCTATTACAAGTCAGGATTTGAAATTCAAGATTGACTAATGAATACTGCTTTTGGCATAGCAAATTAAAGTTTGTTTTTAAGTGATACAGCTCCAGGCAAACACATGTTTGTAAGCTGAGTTTGCCTATGCTGAAACCAGACAACATAGATCCAGTTCTACCTTTGAATGTTTAGATAATAATGAGTCACACTAATATATGCTGTCTAGAACAGTTCAACTCCAGCATACTAAAGGATTTATTATAAAATATATTAAAAAGGGGCATATACACAAGTGAGTCACAGGTGTGAAGAGAGCAGAGAAGCCCAACACACTAATAAGCAATTCAAGTGAGATATGTCATACTAAAGATGTCCATGCCCTAGTGATAGCCCAGGTGGGGCCGCTTGTTATGTGATACGAACAAGAGAAAGGCATACAGTAGAAGAGCGTGTTCTGGAAAAAGGACATTTACCCTGCCCTTTTCACATAGTTTGGTGTAGTTTTCCAGAAAGTTATTTAGTGGAATTTCATCCCATACATGTGACAGGCCATTTATGAATGTAAGGAAAAAACGGGCCTGAATCATCTCCTTGTGTATGTAAGCAACGTGAGAAAATGAGTCCATTTTTATTAAATTTAATATAATTCTATATTCTTCTAATTCTAATTAGAATTACAATATTCTTTTAAATACTTCATGAGATTTTCTCAAGCATGATGCTTCAGTCAGTGTAGTCAGCTCATTTGTGATCACAGCATCACATGACCTACTACTTCACAGCAGTACAGAGAAATTTCAACAGCTGGGCAAATCTTTCTTGAATAAAAGCTGCTTATGTTTTACACAGGTGCTTTCTTTAGACATTACTGTGCTTCTGAGATTTCTGGCTTTTTTGCAAAATTAAATTTATGATGTGTGGTTTTTAATACTGTCCTTCAATAATGCAGAAGTTGCTATTCTGTAACAAGCTTTAAAAATCATTCGGGGAGTCCAAAGTGAACATATATTTTTATGGGCATTCATTTTTTTCTATGCGTCACTCTGAAAATGAAGACACTGAAAATGCTGTCTGTTTGACATCATGACTGAGAATTTGAATGACACAAGGTAAAGATGCTTGAAGTTCATGTTTCCTATCATACGAATTTCTAATTTGGAGTATTTGTGTCTTTTATTATACTGCTGCAACTGGAGTATTTCACCCAACCTCTGTGTTTAGCAGGAAAGAAACTTACAGCCCAGAACAAGAAAAACTTCAAATTTCTTATCTTGGACTGTTGAGTTAACCAGACACAACCACCTCATGATGAGACTACATGATGTGCCTGATAAAGTTTTACCAAATTGGTACATTTCTTCAAAAATTTCTAGCATCAAGTAGCAAGTTTTCTCTGAATAAAAAATTTTGGAAAGACTCTTGAAATCGCACTGAAACTCTAGAATATGTAATTACTTAAGAATTTTTAAGTGCGTAATGGAGGTTTATACATCTTCTGTGGAGCAGTTTCTTTCTTGCTGAACAGGTTTGAGCTGCCATGAGTACTCCACCCATGCATATATTAAAGGTTAGCAATGAAAAAAAATGTTGAAAAATATAAGCTAGGAATGAATTAGTAAGTGTATGTCATACAAGTCCACTTTGCTCTAGGGGTACAGTCATGCAGCTTGAGCAGAAGCAGTGGAAAATACATTGCTTTGAATCAGCAAATATAAAACCTACTGGATTACCCCATGTGCTTTGAGGTTATTTGTTGTCCAGAGTTCAATAGCCACATTATACTCAAGTGTTTCTGGCTTTCCAAGATAAACATAAAGTTGACTGAAAGGAGTCAGAATTGCATTTTCTTCCCAACTCATATACAATTTGCAGGTCTTTAGAGGAACTTAAATAACGCTACACTAAAACGAGCTGTTCAGTGTGTTGCAAGCAGATTTTGCAAGATATGGGAGTCATGCTGGTAAAGCTGGTGGTGAAACAGAACGTACTCAGAGGGTTGTTCCTGGGGGAGGAGCAGATAACAGTTGCCATCTGCATGTGACACATGATGTCGTCAAACAGAGAAGCCATGTGTTCCAAAACCTGAGGCATCTCCATGAGGGGACAGGCTGAGAGTGGGACCAAAAGTGTGAGTGAGTCTACTCAGCATGTGTGACCTGACGGGTTTGGACAGGCTATAGATGAATCCTTCAAAATTGTAATATTCTTGCTAAGGAATGAATAAGTGATAATGAGTGTATGGGAGTTACCACGTTGAAATCATGTATCTTTTCCTTACAGTCAGTTCATTGCAGAACCAAACAAGAGGGGACTAACCACAGTCCAGTTCTACCTAGTGAACAACTAGACATCATCTCTTGAAGTTATGCAGCTGTGTATAGTGTGAGGACTGTGAAGATATTTACAAATGGATCTGTAGCACAGAAACATAGCAATACTGACAAGATATACTGATACGGTAATGTCATGGTTTTATGATTTTCCGTCATTGGTACTCCACATCATAACATCATGTAGTGAATGTACCTGGTTCTCAGAAGAGAAGGACTACTACAGTCCCCACGGTACTTTGCTTCTCTGTTACCATTTTCCAGCCGGAGGGAAAAGATAGATGCTCACAGTATAAAAACTTGCAGATCACGAGACCTCGTTCCTTTTTCTGCCGTCTCTCGTCTTGGCAGCACCTCGCTCTCCAGCCGTCTTATCGTCAGTAGTAGAGTAAGGCCTACCTTGATTTTGGGACATTCTCTCTCTCTGTATTGGATTTATCAGCTTAAATTGTAATTATATTGTATTATAGTGTGTTGTTTTGCATTCCGATATTTTATTTAGTAAATTAGTTTGTTTCTCCTCAGATTGTTGCCGCTGTTCTTTGCTCTCAGGGCCATCTCCCTACCCTTTTCCCCTTTCCCCTTTTCCCGGGACGTGGGCCCGTGGGTCCCCTGTCCCCTTCGTCACGGAATCGGGCCTAACGCCCGTAAACCATTGATAGGTAAAAAGGGCCCGATGCTGTAGTTTTGCTGCACTTGGTCTAATTATGATCATCCACTAACAGGGACACAAGTGGTGCCAATATCATGACAGAAGAATAAGAGATGAGCTGAAGTGAAGAAATAAAAGCTTTAAAAGCCCATAACCTGCAGTGTAGTCCCCAGGTTTACAGATCCCTGTTCTGTGTCACAACCAAGATGACAGCAGTGCCACGTCTGCTGGAAGTAAAACTGAGTTGATTACGCCTTTGAACTGTTCTACATCATGAAACTGTCTTGTGAGAAACTTATTCTTTATCAAGAGTTAATGATTTAATGATGCCTTTTAGTTTTAAAAAACTAAAACTGAGTTGATTACACCTTTGAACTGTTCTACATCATGAAACTGTCTTGTAAGAAACTTATTCTTTATCAAGAGTTAATGATTTAATGATGCCTTTTAGTTTTAAAATTAAAATATTTAACGGCATTGTAGCATTTTTTGTTTTCTCCAATTGTTACTCTAGTGACTGACAATCACTGGTCCTACCCTGCTATTACTTCCCTGAGAAGGAACCATTTCAGGTAACAGCAAAGATTCCTACAGCCAATAATCACAGCAATTTCTTTGAAACCTTCTGGTTGATATAGCTTGTGCACAATCTGTAATAATGCTTTTAGTCAAACGAGGCTCCATGCACCCTCCCATTACAAAGGAACATTTTATGAGTGAAGTTCATTTGTTCTTTCTTTACTTTGTTATCTGTGTTGGCTAAACCATTAGGCCTCCATCGGCCTAGAGCCCTCCATTCTGCTTATTAATAATCTCTGTGAAAGAGATCAGCATGACCCTGAGACTTGACTGCCCCACTGAAGTCCACATGGGTTCGGCAACAGATTTCAGTGGGGCTAAGAACAGTTCCTTACCATGAGAACTAGAATAAATATGTTCACATAACAAAAGTTGTGTAGAATGTGGTTTTCTTCATTTTCTAGCCACTTGACCAGCAGCAGACCACATAGCCCTTAAATTCAATGCCTAATCTTCCCATAGCAGTTAGAGACAAAGCTTAAGATTTTATGTGAGGATCCTGAGGAACCAGCGCTAGAAAGGGGAAGCAACCCAAACTGACTACTCAGCAGTATTAAGGAGCCATCTATCTATTTGAATCTCCTGTTCAAGGCAGATTTTTTAATCCTTACTTTTTCATTACATGCGGGAAGATATAGTTTAATCCAGACATCTATAGTACTCAGACTATAGTACTTCCTCTATGGGACATACACATTTAAATTAATCTTCTGCCTCATTTCTACACCTCTCTTGAGACTGCCCAAGGTATGAGCCATCTGCCAAGAGAAGTCAAAAATGGCTGTATGTCAACCTGCTTTTTTTTCCCAGGAAACTGGGAGCTGGGAGGGCCAACCCTGAATCCTTCTTCCAAAGAACACAATACAGAATATATAAATGTTTACTGGTAAATTGAGATGGCCCACTCCTCCTCCAAGTCTGTTCTGTGTGCCAAGAAAGTATATATATATATATAGATATAACACTATCTTTCCTCCATCCCCTGGGAGTCTCAATTACAAGGGTGCAAACAACTTTTCATTATATGTTTTTGAAACACTGTAGACAGAATACTTTAAAGATATTGACGGATACATGACTATTTATTTGTTGAATCAATACATGATTTCCATTGCCCTGTGCGTATCAAGGCTATTTCACAGCTGCTGCTCCTTCAAAAACTGCTAGATAAACACAGATCTCAGCAGAGACACTTGGAGTGTAATTTGAACCATAGTAAAGCAAAACAGTTTGGGGAAAAGAAAACAATAACAAGGCTGTGCTGTTTTTGCTGTTTGTTAGCGCATTGAGCCCCTTAACAAACAGGAAAAATGATGACGACAAGAAAAATCTGCTCCTGTTGTTGTTTTGCTAGCTATCATGCAGATCAGCATGACCCAGTTGTTCTAAGAGATTTTAAATCTCTGAATCTTATTTTGTCTTCTGTTCTTTACACGCTTGTAGGCCTGTCCCTAGAGGAAAAGCCTGCACTGATTACAGTTCATGTATCAGCTGAGACACAGTCCAGGACTTCTGAAATTACTGTCTAAACCCTAGGGATCTTCCTTGGGGGAGAAGATTCCTCCAGTGTGTCTCCCCAGACCTTAAGGAAGACTCAGGCCTGACCTTAGCGATTCATATAACCAGGACATATGGAAATACATACCTTTGTTAACCTTTCACCCTCCAGTGCACAACAAAATGAGCACCACATGAAGGACTGTAGATTTGTCTACACTGAAACCAGGGATCAACACTGAAGGACAGGTTTCACTTGGGCCACGCCACATCAGCTTCCTTTGCCTGCCTCTGCTTTATCTAGAATGGAGTCCAGTTTCATCTTCTCAACTTTGTGTCTCATGGAAAATACAAACAGAAGCAGATGTGTGTGGAGAAGGGAAGAGAGTGAAGAAGTCTGGGAATAAAAGTGATGGATTGCTGATGGTGGATTTCATTTCTGTTAGGTATGTCCTTGCAATGATTTCTATGAGCCTTGAAGGATAGAAATGAGCAAAAGTGACAATAGAATTCAGTGGTACTTCTTAGCTCAGGCAGAATGGTTATTAGGTTGAGGGGAAGGAGAACAAGGCAATGGTGTTGGTTTTTTCTGTTGTTTTGGTTTGTTGGTTTGTTTGTTGTTTTGATTTTGTTGTTGTTTTAAAATATAGATACATAGAGAAAGTCTGCTTGAGAATTAATCAGAAGTGTCAATCAAATTTCTTTTTGCTAGTCATATGAAATCTGGAATTCCTTAATAAAAATTTATCTCCCCTCCTTCTGTTAATCATCATTAGACATAATTTTAAAAAATTAGAAATAATTGGTGCTATTTACTATGTTTTTATTACTGTTTTTTATTCATCTAAGTCTGGAATCAGTGTATGGAGCACTAATGCTTTAGATAAGCAAAGACGCATCCTAGGTACACTGGCAAGTAACTTACAGCTACAGCCAGAAAAGGTGGTAAAGAAATAGTTGGGTACTGTAGGCATATACATAGCATCTCAAATGCCTCTGTCACTTGGTGTCTACCTGGGCTGTAGCCACATTCCTCTGTCATTACATTACCATCAGTAGAGACCCATCGGCACCTAAACTTCTGATGCGAGGACTGCCTGTAATAGCACTACGCTTTAGTCATATCTGTGCCTCCTGACATTTTCCAAACTGGGAATTTGGATCCGGGGATGGCTTTAGGCTTAGGCAAAACAGGAAGCCATCTAGGTCAGTAGGCTGCCAAGTAATCACAGTGCTGGTGGCAGCACCACTGCCAGCACCAGCTTTGCGTGGGCGCCAGAGGAAGAACATCACCTTTTCCAGCAGCTAGTGTGGCTCAAGTGGCTGATCCCTGCCCTTTGCTTTGAACATCTCATAATGCTGCTCCTGCTGAGGATGGCTCAAATGAGAGCAATTGTCTGTTTCTTCTCCCCAGGAGTCATTAAGGCTTAATGCCTGGATTTCTGGATTCTTTTCCAGCTTTTCTGTTGGTGAGAGAGATAATGCTACAATAAGGATCCCCAAAAATGTAATTATCACTGATGTATAGGAGAAATCAGTCTCTGTAGTGAAATAACAGATAGCAATTAAGAATCAGTGAGAAGATTTTGTGACATTTGTGGCGGATATCAGTAATGAGCAGAAGACCTCTAAGGGAATGGTAAGAAGATCTGCTGAAGAAGGTACAGGATAACTCAGTGGATGGAGAGTATTGTAAGAAAGTGTTTTCACTCTGTGGTAGGATCTTTTAACTGTACAGTCCTTTTTGTACGTAGGCAAACAAGAGTCTGATAATGTATGCCATGGTATAGTAGAGATGGAGCAGATAGGAAAAATCATAAATATATAAGGGAAAACAAACTGTGCCTTGAGCATGCAACTGAGATGACAAACGAGCAGCTAAAGGATTTCTGTGGGTTTCAAGCTTATTGCCACATGGAGAGAACACTGAGGATACTACTGAGATCAAAGGACTTTTGATTATTACCAGTGTAGAATAAAATGTGTCCTTCGCAGAATGAGGAGTGAAGGGAAGTAAGTTGGAAAGCAACCAACTCCTCATGTTTGTAGAGCAAAGAATGCACTGCCAGAAATAATCTCTTCTAAATTTTTAATTTCTCACACATTTTAATGTTACAAATTCAGATTCCACATACTACCAAATGATTTACCTGGTATGATATGTACGTTACAGTATGTTTTCTACTTACAGTATTCTATGTATAATGCAAAAACAATGTAAGTTTTCACTTTTCAAATATTAGGTGTTAAATATATTTGTCCTAAGCACCCTTTTCTTCTTTGTGAGCTAAACAGAAATAACTTTAAGGAAATAGCATATTTGTGTAGGAGTAGGATAGAATAAACAAGAGTGTGGTCATTTTTAAAATTTAGTTTTGATTAATACTACTATTTTTTTGCAAAAAAAATTATTTTGGTATTACTAGCAATTTAATTTTAAGTAAAAGAACATTTGTATTTTTCTGTCAGCTCTTCAGTGAACAATAAATCTCTCTGAATGTATGTGTATGTATATTAGAAGGACATATATTTAAAAAGTAGCAGTTTTTTTCAGTATTTTCTCAGTTGTGAATGAAACTTGATTCTCAGAAAGCTACTATTTGTTCAAAGGTGGGGAAAATATGTGATGATGCCTCTCAAAAAAAATTTCTGCAAAGAAAGAAGCTGAAAAAAAACCCTGAATTTTGATATTGATATCAAGAAATAAGTTTATTAAATATTCTTTTAATAAGCAATGAGCTTGTATGTGTTTCTTACATGGAGAGGTGGCAATGCCTAATACAGTAGGATGAACTGAAGCAATACTTTTAAAAAATCTGAAGATCTCACTGAAGTTGTTAAAACAGAAAAATAAAAATTGAAATTAAATATTGAAACAAAATAAATGGTCAAGGTTAAAATGTTAAAGAAATTGTATAACTGAGTTGCAGATAACAGTCCAAACTGCAAACAGCTTCCCTTGGGCCAGACTTCTTGACATGCAAAACCACATATGCATGTGAACGTGTATGTGAGAAAACAATGTGTCTGTCCCAGTGTTATCTTTAGTTAGAGCACTAGCAAATGATCTCATTCCTTTGCTGTTAGTTATATCATGACAGTTTTCACTCCACATAGCAGATTTTTACATGTCTTCCATTCCATCCGTAGCTGCTACTTTCTTTGTAAGATCATTTTGGAAATTTGTTGGAAGTCCATTGATGCAATGTTTATTTCATTTGTTTCTCCAAGGAGAATTTTTTTTAATACTTTTAATTATTTTCTCATGTTCTTATGGTTAATAACTACTGATAATATGGCATCGTGCCCTCTAAAATGTTTTTTTTTCTCATTTAATGCTTTTCAGCCTCTCCACAATTGTTTAACAGGTTAATATTGTTAACTTTTCCCAGCCACTATGTCTCTTTGAAGCATATGGTACAGTCCTCTAGCTTCCTTGTGACAGTACATAAACCCTCAAAACAGTGCTTTCATACAGTCAAGGTTGGACATCCTTATGAGACAATCTTGCTCTTTCTGTTCTTTGCAGAGGCTGGGTTTCATAGTGTTTTTATGCACAAACTTAAAGACAAGTTCCATTCCCTTGCTCTAGACCCCATCTGTGCAGCTCAGTTGATCACAGTGTGATGCTGGGTCAATCACTGCAGCTGGAATAGGTGTAGGACCATGGGAACACATAATCCTTTCCACCACATCAAGGTTGAGCACTCACTAAATGTTTTTCTTCTTGGAAGAGTTTTGTTGTTGTTTCTAGTATCATTAAGTTACATTTGAATTTGAGCAGCTTACTATTAAGGTTTATGGGCAGATCACTGCAAAGTCACGAACTGATAGCTATTTGTATAATGAATAATAAATATATACATAGGAGGGACAGACAGGGGTAGAACAGCTTATAAGCAAATGAAGCAGTGTGCAGACACAGTGAGATACATGCATACCGCAGCTGGTTTTATTGGAAAGCAAGCAGGCTGAGTGGTGATAAACATCAAGAAATTCTGCATGTTTTCTCACTTGTGTTCGCCTACTCCAAACAAATTATTAGTATTTCCATTTTGTATTTCACTTTTATACTCAAGTAGAAAAAATAATGAGGGCTGCTGTTTGAACAGAGAAAGAATTTTTAAAATTGTGAAGTTAATGCATTGTTCATAAAAAGAGAGTGAAAGCAATCATAAAGACAGACATTACTGGATCTTCATGTAGTCACAGTGATAACTGTGATATGGATTGATGGGCAACCATTGACCTTGATATGAGGTCAATTGCTGTTTTGTGTCTCTGTTCATATATAGCATCCTTATCCTGAATATTTCCTGAAACATCTTATGGTAATGAAATATATGTAGCCAGCTCTCTGGGGAGGGAAACCCAAGTAGAGTTGTGAACTGTCTTGTCCAAGAGTATGGGTTCTGCTGGAATTGCCCAGAAAAGGATTCATGTCAGCTCGGTCTTAGTTCAGCCTTCAACCCTTGGCTGATTTGTCTTATTCAAATATTGGTTCAAGCCAAATAATTTGGCTATAATGAGTCATAGAAACATAGAATGGCTTGAGCTGGAAGGGACTTTGTTCCAACCCCCTGCTGTGGGCAGGGTTGCTACCCACTAGATCAGGCTGCCCAGGGCTCCATCTAACCTGACCTTTAACACCTCCAGGGATGGGGGCATCCACAGCTTCTCTGGGTAGCCTGTGCCAGCACCTCACCTCCTTTAAGTAAAAAATTTCCTAACTTCTAATCTAAATCTCTTCTCTTTCAGTTTAAAATGATTCCACCTTTTCTGTCACTGTCAGACTGTGTAAAAAGTCTCCTTCCTGTTTATAAGTATTTGAAGGCCACAATAAGGTCTCCCCGATGTCTCCTCTTCCCCAAGCTGGACAAGCCCAGCTACCTCAACCTTTCTTATAAGAGAGGTGCCTCAGCCCTCTCATGTTCATGGCCTTCCTCTGGACACACCTGAACAGCTCAACATCTTTCCTGTGCTGATAGCCACAGGCCTGGTTGCAGTACTCTAGATGGGGCCTCATGAAGGCTCATCGGTGTGGGCAATCACCTCCCTCTTCTTGCTGGCCACTCCTTTTTTTGATATAGCTCAGAATACATTTGGCCATTCTGGCTGCAAGTACACACTGCTGGCTCAGGTCAAGATTTTTATCCACTAGAACCCCCAGATCCTTCTCTGCTGGGTTGCTCTCAGTGAGTTCTTCTCCCATCCTGTGCTTATATCTGGGATTGCCCCAACCCAAGTGCACTTGGCCTTGTTGAATCTTATTATGTTCTTGTCAGCCCACTTATCTGGCTTGTCCAGGTCCCTTTGGATGGCTTCCCTTCCTTCTATTGCATCAACAGCACCATTTGTATTAACGTCATCAGAAAATTTGCTGAATTAGATCCCAATGTCTACGTCATTGATAAACGTGGTGATGAAGAGGATGGGTCCTCACATGGACCCCTGAGGAACACCGCTCATGACCAGCCTCCACCTGAACATAGAGCCACAGACCGCAACTTTCTGGTTGTGGCCATCCAACCAATTCCTTATTAGCTGGATAGTCTACTATTCAAACTCATATATTCCCAATTTATTGATAAGAATGTGGTATGGGACCATGTAAAAGCCTTGCAGAATTGATGGTAAATGGCATCAGTCACTCTTCCTTTGTCTACTGATGCCCTCACTCCATCATAGAAGGCCACCAGATTGGTCAGGCACAATCTGCCCTTGGTGAAGCTGTGCTAGTTGTCATGGATTATTTCTTTATGGCAGACATCGTTAAAACTAATTTTGTGGAGAGTGCTACAGAAAGAAGTCCTCCTGAGAATTTGACAGGGAGGTGGAGCATTAGTTGGATCACCCAGGAAAGCATTTTAAATGCCAGCATCAAGGAAACAGTGGTGTGATTCACCACTGTTTCAGTCAACATCCCCTTCCTGAATTAATTCTCCACTCACATTCTGCAGTGCTATTCCTTCAATAAACTCCATCCCTGCTCTTTGGTTTTCTGTCTCAGGGATTGCTGGGCATGTAGCTTATGTGGTTTAGTTGTGATTTGCATGCCAGGCTTGCTATTTGAAAGAGCAAGGATGGTGTAACTCTGCCAGTTGCTGTATGCCAAAAAAACTCTAGTAAAAGGAAAAAGGGGAAACGAGTCATTAATGCTGGGGCAGCTCCCTTGTGCCTGCCTTGTTCAGCAATGGTCAAGATGCTTGTAGGAAACTCCCACACACTCCACCCGGAGCTGATCCTTCAGCTCTCTCATGCATATGTTCAAAGCTGTGTGGGTATGGTACAGTGTGTGGGGAAGGAGAAAATACTTACAGTGCTTATATCCCTCCTGAGCCTTGGATTCATCTCCAGCAAGGCTGTCAAATGTTAAGGAAACATTTGACATCCAGAGTTCCACTTCAAGGCACAAGAGAGGATGGTAAGCTTGCCTACACTCAGACCAAGGAGGGTAACAAAAAACATGTTTTCTTTTATTCCTCCCACCTTCCAACTCATCTCCAATCAGGAAGGAAGGGATGCAAAAAATTAATTGTGTGGAGTTACGATTCCAATCCTAAAATTCAGTGTTTGCATGCATCTTTAGTTAGTTAGTAGACTTAAGAAAGAGATCTATAGAATTAAATTATTTTACACATATTCCAGACACTTTACAAAAAGCCTATTTTCACATATTATTCAATATGAATCTGCTTGAGATGTAATTGTATATACAACCAGTAAACTTGTAAATGTACCTAAACAATGTAACGTGTATAACATTTAAGGAAAGTCTGTATTGTGCAACAGAGCAAAAATCCCTGGACTAGTACTGAGCTATCAGTGTTAACCGCAGCAGTAGCATGTTGTGTTTGGATTAATTTGCTGAAAAGTAGATCTGCTGTTCCAAAACTTACTTCGTCCTTCTTCATGGTGGTATTACGTGTCTGTGAACATATATTAATGCTGCATGGCATCATACAGATGTGTTCTTAAGTCTTTTGTGGAGAGCTTATTTATTATTAGAAAAAAAATATAAATAATACAATATCCTTGTGCTAAACAGACTTTGTGGAATATTCTGATAAATAAAACAAAATATTAATTCATTTCTGTCAGGGTTGGTACATTATTCTGTAGTCTGGGTGCAGAATACTTTAAACAAATAGCATCAGCAATTATTTCCGATGGCAGATGATAGGTACTTCATGTGTCATACTTTCACCACATAAGTAGAATGCTGAGAAGCAAGACTTTGGACTTTTGGAGGAAGAACTGTGCTGTTATTTGTGGCACAAATAAAGAAGTAATGATAAAAAGGTAGAAGACATTTTTTGATGTGTATGTCATCATGTGACTGTCAAATGGGTATTTGTTTTGATTTCTGTTTCCTTTCTATATTTGTCAAGGACAGTAAATTTATCCAGAGGTTGCAAAGGTTGTTGGTGTCTTTTTTGTTTGGTTGGTTTTTTGTGCATTTTTTTTTTTACACAAACTTCTTATTTAATTGAAACAATAAATTGCTCCTGTCCTTCCTCTTCCTTGCAGCTTTTCCTGACCTATCCTTTCCTTCTTCAACCAGTATTAAATATTCAAATCACTGCAATTCTGAAATGGTTTCCATTAATTTTGGACCCCAATGCAAAGGAAGAAGAAATGAGCTAAAAATCAACATGATGATTGGGCTAGAACAAAAGAGAGTAGACAGGGACTTCTAGGTGACATTGTAGCTCAGCTGCACATCCACACATGTGCCCCAAATGGTACAGTGAACAGCTGGGACAGTCACATGCTGACTTCTGCCTCTCAGCTACTCAGGCTTCATTCTGTGTGTGGTGTTCAACCACATGGCAATTTTAGAAAGTAGATATATGTGAATAGTTTTCCAAGCATTTGTAGAGGTACTTTCATATTTAAAATATCCAGAAAGAATGACAGATGGTATTTGCTGTGAACTTGGAGAGGGTATATGATTCATCCTTCCAAACACCACCTGAAACTTCCAGTACTAAATAGACTCCATAGCAGGATAAAGTCATACTTTTTTGATTAAAAGAAAAAAAAAAAAAAAGCATAAGAATAAGTCCTGGGAAACATGCTACAGGTGACCCAGCTTGAGCCTTGTTGGACTAGGCAGTCTCCTGAAGTCCTTTCCCACCTTAACCATTCCATATTTCTGTGACTAGAAAAGGGTTCTGTTTTTAATGTATTTATCATTTTGGTATTTGTTGCTTTCCCTCTTCTTTTTCATTCACACTTTTAATAGCTTGCTTATTAATAAATAAAATAGTTATTTATGAAATTCAAACAATTCTTCAATATCTTCCCCAAGACAATAGTTGTCAAGATTAAATACCTGTAGAAGTACATGCTCGTTAAGGTATGATTAACAATTTCCATTACAGAAATTTCACTGATTTAAGTACTGACTCTATTTTATTTAGACGTTCTTATAATATTAGGTCTGCAATAGTAGGAACACTTAATAGTCACCTTGTCCTCATCATATGAGCTTTGCTGTTCTCACGAGATATTAAATTTGAGGTGGAGTCTGTCATGTAATGTCAGTGGGTTTTGACTGTGACCCACAAATATGAAGACAGAATCCATAAAATGTATAAATAACTGTTATGTTTATCTTCTAGTTAAGTGGGAATAATCAATGTGTGTGTGAATACATTATTCTTTTCCTCTGTTGAAATACGACCTTTGATCTTTGGTAACTACTCCCACGTGCACACCACAGTGCAAACATGTCACAGAGGATGGTGTCATGTTTCTCCCTCCTACTTCTTTGATGTCTATAAAGCCTTGTATTTGCCTGCATAAATATTTTTTGCGTGTTTCATGCATTTGCTTTGGCATGCATTTTGCATTTTCTGGTAGTAATTTGACTCCTTGTCCTTATTCTTAGTCTTTATTCAGAACTTGTTTAGGGTATCTCCAGCACAAGAAAAGGAAAAAAAAAAAAGCACTTTCTGCTGCTCATGCCTTTCACAGGAGGGACTGCAGACTATATCCAACGTATCACTGATTAGGTGTACAGCAGAAGATGGAAAAGGTTCAGATATAGCAGCGCAACAAGTGTGACAACTGGGGAAAAGTGGGGTAGTTCTTTCCTGAAGTAACACAGAAAAAAAGCTGGAAATCATGGCTCTAGCCATGGAGTTATACTGTCCTTCAAGTGTTAATCTGTTGCAATAGACCTGCCAGATAGTAAGTGATGGCACCTGAACATATAAGAAAGTACTCCAGTGTCCTCTAGACAGACTACTACACATAAAATTATTTAGCCCTGTCCAGAGGTCTAAGTAGGTACTCTCCAGACTTTTTATATCAAGTTGCCATGCATGGTCCTATGGTGTCCGCTAGGCTCCACACCATCTGCTTGGCTGAGCAGTCCTCAGAGCCTTATTGTGGTCACCTTCTTGGTCCAGATTCCTGCCTTTATATTTATGTACAACCATACCAGATGCCCAACTGTACCAGATTAAGTTACTAAATTTGTTTTAGCTCACAGCTTCAATCTCAAGGCTTTTAAATTCTGTAACTCATTTCCAAGGGCAAACTTGATTTGGGACAAACAGGTATACTTTGGATAAGCATTCAAAAACTCATCAATTTTTATGAAGCATAAGATATTTATGCATATCCAGAAAAACTGCTGCCAGCTGCATGTGCTTTTGTGCCTTACCTGATGGCTGAGCAGACACATATAGATCCAAGATCCATAAGATGTAAAAACACTTTCCTCTCTCTCTGTTTCCCAAGACAAAGATCCCAGTCTCATTCCATCAGGGATATTATGCTCTCTCACACTCAGTTACCAGTGAGACACCATCAACACGATAGCTGTCTGTTTGCTCCCTTTACAGCAAAACTCCAGCATCAGTCTTGTCAGAAATCTCCCCCAGATAAACACATTGAAGAATTTCATTCCCTTTGCGAGGGTTCAAACTAGAGAAAAGTATGCATCCCACTCAGAAGCCAATTCACTAAAGTCATTCTTCCTAGGCTTCTGGCAGATAAAAGCATTGGTACGATGTAAAGAAAGAACATAACTTCCCCTGAGGAAAAGTATAGACAAAGGAGACACACATGAGCCAGTATTCATGCTGCTTAATGTGACTTCAGAAAGCAATTAGGCAGAACACTCAAATATGAAAAGAATAGGATCATTTTTAAACAATTGTCAAATATATGGAATGCAAAAGATGCTTTCGTTTTAATGTAATGAACTTATCTGGAGGTGCTATATTGGAAGAACTGATTTATTCTAGTTCCAGTGGAAAAAAAAAAAAAAAAAGCATTATGTCAGTTTTACTTAGGAAGACACTCCCTAATTTATCATACCACAACCAAATTAAGCTTGAGAACTACTAATCAGTAGATGTCTATTATACAGCAAAGCATTAGCCTTAGCATGTACAATGCCTTCGGCATTCAATAGGGCATATACTGGAAATAAGAATTCTTTTGTCATTTGGCCAGGGAAGCAATTATCTTCATAGTTCAGGGTTTGTATAATCATCAGTTAACATAAGGCGTGTCATCTACAGAAGCTCATGAAAATACTAACTTTCTGGTTCTTATTTGCTTGCCATAACTTCTTAAATACTTGCAGAGTTCCTGAAAACACTGACTGTGTATTCATATTGCCCACAGTTTCGCTTTCTGCAGTGCTTACTTTCCTTCCTCTCCCCTCTGAAATACACAGTATTAAAAGAAAACTGGAAATCTCTCAGTTGAAGACTTTAGTCTAAAAAATTTCTCACGTTCTGATCTTCTGTTTCTAATTTCATGTATGCACAGGTGAACTACTTCTGTTCGCACGGAATCACAGAGTCATAGAATCACCAAGGTTGGAAAAGTCCTCCAAGATGATCTAGTCCAGTCGTCCATCTAGCACCAATATTTCCCCACTAAGCCATGTCCCTTAGTACCACATCTATACATTTCTTGAACACCTCCAAGGACAGTGACTCAACCACCTCCCTGGGCAGCCCATTCCAGCACCTGACCCCTCTTTCAGAGAAGAAATTTTTCCTAATATCCAACCTCGCATTTGCACTTGAGATCAGCTCCTTGCTGCTATTTACATACTAGTTTGGCAGACATTTCAGGTCAGATCTCTCAGCCAGGCCTGGCTGGTGTGCTCCAGCTCACCTTAGGTTACTCTCAGGAGGCACTGTGTCCCCAAGAGAGTTCTCTGCAGCCTCCCCCTCTCCCTCTTTTCCAAAAGGAAGAAAAGATTTATGTTCTGTGCACAGCAACAGTAGCAAATTGTGTCATCTTGTTGTGTTGTTTTATATGCAGTTTATTTAGAGTTATTTACACTAAATAATGTATAGGCAATTATAAACACTACTTATTTAGCATTTACTTAATCTCCACCCATTTGAATGAAGTTACCAGGCATGCAGGTTATGATAGTCGACATGGATTAGAGCCCAAGGTCAAGAAACATATTGAACTTCCATACTCAACACAGATTAATCCGGCACTTTGCTATTAGATAACTGCAAAACATATATCACTAATGGTATGATATCAAGTGACAGAGACTACTTCTATGCCTTTTTTTTCAGTGACTTGAACAGAAAAAGGCTAATAATTAATATAAAATAACCAATAGTCTGTGATTAATTTTCAGACCACCATCTATGCAAAGTCTTCACAACACTTTGCATTTTAGCTAATGAAGATTGCAGGTGGTCATCAAAATCTGCATTAACAGTCCCATTGGTAGGAGACATTCCTCTAATCCCTCTGATGAAAACCATTTTAGGCATCACATCACTAACAAGTCTTACAAAAGATCCGAACACTTAAAATCAAGTAAGTGAAATCACAGTCATGTAGTTGAAGTATGTGAAGTTCTCATTCATTTCAGAAACCATTACTTCTCTACCTATGCCAAGAACATCTTTGGTTGCATGAATCTGTTGCCTGATGGCTCAAGCCAGTCTCATGAACATGGTGCTAACATCCCAGGAAACTCCCACTTTCTTCTGTAAGATGCTGTCACTTAAAAATCTGGTTTTGAAAAAATCATGAAGAATTCTTTTGAACTTTTTGTTTTATGTGGGACTTAAACAAAACTGTATGTTTGCCAAAAGCCCAGCCATAACATACTGAAGATAGAATGTACATTAATAAATATGTAAAAAGTTATTTAGGCTATTACAATGTGAATTCTTCTACATTATATTGTTGAACTGAAAAAGAACATGTCTTCTCAAAAAGCTGTAGAAAATGTCATCTGAAATATAGTAATATGATTTTTTTTAATTGCATTGCACATAGATCTCCATCTTTAGAAATCAAGGAAAAAAACAAAACAAAACAAAGATGATGCACATACTGAACAAAAGGGAAAATCACACCTGGAATCAGAATCGCCTAAAAAAGCATTACTTATTTTATCTCAGCTTTATTTTTACAGTGTTAAAAAGTTCATACAAAGCTTTCTCATTGGTATCAAAAGTATTAAATGCATTGGCGTATCAGTACAAATTCTGTCTTCCCAAAAGGTTGTAGAATCAATCCTCTTAAGCCAAAAAACACAGGAGCAGTTTCTGTTTTCTTATTCATGAGTGCCATAATCACCTAATAAAGTTAAGTGGCTAAAATGTTGTTTTACTGAGGGAAAGAGGGTACTTGCCTGCCTACGCTGAAGAGAAAGCCAGTCTTTGGTGGCCTGTGGCCATACCAGAGCATCCTGTCCAATGACCCAGTCAATCTGTCTCTCTGAAGGGACAGATAATAATTGGATGCAATATTTTATGGCAAGTGTAGTTTAGTGAACTAAACACAGCATTAAAAGCCTAGCATTCCTGATCCCAGCAAGAACTCACATAATCATTCACGTATATTTCTCTTTCCTGTAATAAAGTACCTTTATCATGGAACAGACACAATGTCACCTTCCTTATTTTATTGATTTGTTGATGTTTGTACTACTATTTGAGGGTGAGAAGTTCTTCATATGTCCTCTCATGTGAAATTGTTACTCATCCCTGAGTCAGATGGAAATTGTGTTGTCTTTGAAGAGAATTTGCACTCAGAATCTCATCTTATACTGTTAAATTCAAATATTCATTTAAATTAACTGGTTAGCTCTCTTGCCTCTTGAAAACTCTGTATGTGACAGGTGCTGGTACTGTCCAAGACTAGTAATTACTATGACTAGTAAGTATATCCAGTCATTACTAAAAGAAAGATACAGAAACACTACAGCAGCAGAGAAGAAAATAGAATCAGTATTTCAAATGAAAACAGAGGCAGTAGAACCAGTACCCCGCACAAACTTTACTGCTAGGAAAAAAATAATGTATTTAAATATGTTATGGGAAACCATTTTAATAAATGGGCCACTACTACTGAATAATAAGGTTAGTGTTTTCTGTACAGTTCTTAAACAACTGAGTGAGGGTCCTGAATGGTTCAGCTGTACAGTAAGGGAAAAAAAAAAGCCAAAAATCCAAAAGAAAACATTGAACTGATTCAGAGCATTGTAACAAGAAACAAAAACTTAGCTTTAAGTTGCTGCTTATGACAGTTTCTGTCTCAAAGTTCTATTGTTTTTCTTTGTAATCCTCACGTAGCTGGAACAAGAATAGATGATTGAGATAAATCCTTTGCTTGATCACAGTTGATGACTCATAAGCAAATAAATGTAACTACTCTCTTTTAAAAAGGTTTCTAAAAGACATACTTTTAAAGCTATGATGAGAGATACTGCATTCCTAAAAGAATTGTCTTCCTTTACTGTATGCAGTGTAATGTTTCATGCATTTTGGTCTTGTTCAGAATAAATGTTTTTAGTAGGTTGGCTCTTCACGAAGTTAAAAGTTTCAGCAGTGTTTACAGTACTGTGCTTCTTGTTTGTTCACTGAAACTGGCTTAAAATAGAGCTCAGCATGAGCTCAAGGTCTTTGAAATCCCTGTCTCCTTCTGGGATAGAAAATTACATTCACATGTAACTGCAGTTGGTTAAATATCTCATAAAACTGGTGAAATTGTTTTGAGTGCTGTAGCATGTCATACGAAATAGCTGAGCTTAGGTAGTATCTTCTCTAAAACGTCTACAAGCCAAAAGATAAACCTGTTAGACAACTTTCTAAGGTGGGGACTTTTTGTGAATAATTAGCCCTCAGCAATGAAACTCTGGAGACACGCCTGGGATCAATCTTTGATCTGTCTTTATACGGCTAGAACCGCATTATAGAGTTTATGCATTATCCTGATGTTGCAGGCGATAAAATCCTTACTCTTGCACACACACTGCAACAAATACAAATATATATTTGTGTGTGCGCATGTATATGCATCATATATATATTTATATATATATATGGATACAGTGGATGCTGTAATATTTCTTCATTGCTCATTCTGGTGTGGTTTGATCACTTTTATGATTTGTTATTTTTTCTTTCTTTCACGTAAAAGATGAAACTCAATGACACATACTTTTTTGATAGCATCAGTTTTAAGAACAATATGTACAATAATCAGTGTGCTGACAGGGCAGGATCTGCACCTGACCTATTTAGCAGATACACTTCTCTAAGATTGTAAAATGAAATACATTCTTCAGTTATACCATATATGTTTAATTTTTAGACATCATACCCTTGTTTTAAATAGGTATTATTAAATAAGAGGAAGAGACGGATAGTCTCATATATCTGACCAAGATACGCATGGTCTTTTCTGGACAGTCTACAAGAAGTGTGAGCTGAATGATAATCAGTTTCTTCTCTGTTTTAATCCTTGATGCACTTACATCTCTATCCATAGCCTTGGGCAAATCCCCTGACTTCCCCGTTTATCTTATATATGCAACAAGAATTATACTAATATAGAATTAATTGGCTATTTGTTTGCCATTTTGAGGATTATTAGCCTGATTCTTCTTTTGTTTATACTAATGTAATATCCCAGTTGAATGAATGTGTGGCTGTGCTATTTAGAGAAATTCAAACCCAGTTTCTACCCTCATATTTAATGCTGCTCTAGATCTCTTCTATCATTAAGTTCTACAAATACACACTGGAAAAGCCAATGTTGTTCTTAAATTTAAAAAAAAATGGAACAGAAGACTTTGCTTTTTCCTCTTAAGTAGTGATAATTACTTTCGCTAATAGAAAAAAAAAAAAAGGTTAACTATGTATTAAACCTTTAGGATGATTAGAAATGTTATTAGAAATTGTTTTCCTTACCCACTAAACTCCAAAGTTCACCAGACCATTCACTGTACATTCAGCTAATAAAATAAGCCTATTTCTGTGGGAACACATTGTTGTGAATACTAACTTTTTGCAATCTGTAGTTCTTCAGTCACACCAATATGCTCCTGTACGGCTGGGCTGTTGACCCCGCTTCAGTCACACTGCTCACGTGAATATTCAAGTTCCTGAGAAGTAACCATCTGAACTCACGGCAGACAAATCATCAGCAAGTATTTGTGAGTTTTAATTCTTTCACCTCTTTTTGAGCATTGAAGCAGTCAGGCTAACTTGCACACCCAAGGAGAAATTCGAGATGAGGAAACTTAATTTAATTTTGCTTTCAGAATTGCCATATTCAAAGAGTAACATGTTTTACAAACTTTGACATTCTTTGGAAATTAAGCTACTCTAGAAATAAAAGAATAATAAATACCACTTGCCTTCTATATTACTCAGGTGTTTAAGCAAAATAAATGTTCTATACAGAAGGTTCAAACAACTTTTGTAATGACCATATTATAATGCATCTGATAAAAATACAAAAATATTTTTCCTTACAGACATGAAGTGGCACATATTTCTATCCCCAGATATAAAGCACGAACTTTCACATATTTCTCTTCAGTCAGGCTTTTATGAGGCTGTGGTGATAAACAGTGTGGTTTATTCTCTAACATCAGCTCTAAGGAGTTCCGTGTTAGGCCTGAGCTAGATGTCTAAAAAGGGATCAAAGAATTTAACACATAAAATTTCATCTTTGTTTGAACAGTTTTGTCCTGTTGTATCTCCATACTTCTAAGGACAAAAAATGATCCTCTGGTCCCTTGGGTATCAGGAGGCCCTGAACAGAAGACCTTCCTTATTTTTAAGCTGCAGAACATTGTGAAACCTCCTTGTACTCTCTGCTTTTCTGTGATGACTCTGCCACATGACATCCCAGTTGTGGGTCCTGCCTTGGGGGGAAGTGAGGCCACCCCAGGATTCTCCAGGTGGAGGGTATCCCCTGGCTCCCTCTGCAGAAACATTTAACAGGAGGAGCCCATCTGTCTCCACAGCTCCAGCAGCATGGCACTTGGACTCTGCAATCACCTGGGCTTGTTTTGGGTCTTGGACTAACATCTGATCCTCCAACAACATCCAGCGAATCTTGCATCTGAGCAAGGTTTCAGTCAAAACCTCAAATAGGGCTAGTTAACAGCAGTGTTTACAGTGCTGTGGTTTCAACTTCAGGCAGAGAAAACAAACACTTAATGGGCAATAACTTTTTTAAGAGTCTTGGAAAGTAGAGGAATGTGGTTTTGTTTGGCCATATGCTGGCTCTCATGCTGAGATATCAAGTAATGTGTTCAGTGAGAGGTTTCTTTTTAAGGCCTATGCAAAATATTTTCTCTGAGCTGAAATCCACTTCAGTTAGCATTTTAGATTGGGATTCATGCATTCAAGCACTCCAAAAATTTTGCTAACAGGGCTGGTGACAGCAGAAGTCCAATGTATAGCTCAGAGCTAGGGTGCGCTCCATTTCTTCATTAGCCTCTCACCACATAAGCCTTTTTTTTTTATGTCTCCTATTCATCCTGTGGACATGCTGTATGTCTCCTTTTTAAAAGCTGTGACTCTACCATCAGCGTCTCATTTGCATGCTCAAGAATCACAATTACTTTTCTTATTTCTTATTTGCCCCAAACTACTAAACCTCCAGCCTATACAGCTACTAGTTAGTACAGCACACACTCCAGAGAGAGGCCAGAACAAAACACAGTTCACACATAGCTTCAGACTGGAGAACGATGGTTCCTGTAAGCAAACAAAAACTAGTGGGGAAAGATGAGAAACCTTCACAGCCGGAGCAGAGCAAGACAGCAGAACACACAAGGATTTCTTCCCCCTCGATTTCTCACAGAGTCAGCAAGGTTGGGCCTGCATTTGGCTGTCATAATTCACGGTTGAGTGCATCACGTTAAACCAACATCAGTTTTGGTATAAGCTAACATGCTGGGAGGTGAACTGCTGCACCTGAGGAACTGGTTCACAATCACGCTGGTGAGCAGCCACAGGCTGTTACATGGGGGTGGGCTCCGCAGCGATAGCTTTCTAAAATGTCTCCACATTTATTTAAGCATGAGGTATGCTTGCTTCTAGGACTACCTAAAACTAGCTAGCACAACAGGACAGAGAAGATGCAGGACTTCAGTGTAAACTTTACTTTTCATTCTACATAAAATCATAGAATGCCCTGAGTTGGAAGAGACTCACAAGGAAGGGCAGCTGTTGCTTTGCCCTAGCCGGTTTGCCTGTCTGCAGGATTCCCCATTGAGGCGTGGTTGCACACAGCGTGCTGTGGTTAACTAGGCCACGCATCACAACCCTGCTTTACGTCCTCTGCCTTGCTCCGTGCTGCGGTCGCACCACGAAAGCACATAAAGATGATCTCCAGGCCATGCTGCAGGCTGCAGATGAAGGCTTCTCAGCGTTCACAGGAGGCTCAGATTTCAGCCCGGTGTTTTTGAAAATAGACCAGGCATGCCAGGGGTGAAATATTTTAAGATCATGCCTTATTTTGTTTCCTTATGTGGTTATAACCTCCAGGCAGTAAATACAGTAGGCTCTTCTCCCAGGTTCCTTGAAATAAGAAATATTTTTTGTTTGGTTTGTTTGAAAACATGTATGCCTATGTACAACACAAATGCAACATACATGCAACATTCATGTATATAAACATGAAAATCACTAATATTACTGCAGTTGTAAGAATTCCCAAATTGGCAATCAAATGCCAATTGAAATATATATATATATATATATGTGTGTGTGTATTTTTTACTGAGTATGAGTCATTTATTCCAGCAATGTTTCTAAATCATTTTGGTACTAAAGAGGAATTCTTTTTTCCAGATGTATTCCTATGCAATCAGACATAAAACAGTGATACAATTTTATTGGGTCATTTAGGACTGATAATGCAAGCAGAATACATAGGAACACCTCACTCCCCTAATTCCTCAGGGTACTCGATCTCTGTGCTTTCACCAGGGAGGCACACAGGTTCCCAGCCACATTGCAGCAGCACTGGGCTTGTCCCAGAATAGCAGGGCACCATGTCAGGGGTCATTATGACTGCACACAGCCCTGTGATGAGGACTGCAATAAGTTGGACATTTGGGTGAGAGCTGGTGAAAAACAACATTCAGCAAAATGCAGTAGCATGTCCCTTCGCTCATCAGCTTCGGCAAAATGATGCTAGTGTCAGCAAAAT
This sequence comes from Numida meleagris, assembly GCF_002078875.1. Taxonomy (NCBI): domain Eukaryota; kingdom Metazoa; phylum Chordata; class Aves; order Galliformes; family Numididae; genus Numida; species Numida meleagris. Next base: position 104,419,819 of record NC_034410.1, read on the forward strand.
AAAGGAAATTCAGAGGAATAATCAATGCATAGAATTAACTGCTAAAGGAATGAGTAATATAAATAAAATGGTCATATCTCTTCAACATATGAAAATTCAGTATTCCTATCAATGCAAAATTGACTTTTTACAGTAATTTGAATTGTATGCGGAAACCATAAATGTGTTATTTTTCCTTGACAGATCTAATGGAAAAGCCCACCAAATTCTCTGGGCATTTCTTCCTCAAAAGCAAATTGAATGTGGCTTCAGTTTATTGTAAATATTAAAAATACCTGACAAAAAAAAAATGCATTTTTTTCTCACTCTCTTGGTACATAAGGAATGAATGTAAAAGCAAGTTCACAATTGCAGTCCTTTGTGTAGCTTTTTCATTTCTTTGTACAATGCATTATGGTACAACTAACAGCAGTATTTGGTCATTTGGAGTAGATTGTTCCTCTTTGACCTATAGTACCATTTCAAGCCTTTTTCTTGTTGCATGAGACTGCATTTGCTTCAGGAAATCTGTTTAATATTTGCCTCCTACCAGGTATTGAAAAGATAAACTTGTTTGTAAAAAATTGATTTTAGTGTTTATCTGGTTACCAGCCAACACTATCTCAGTCCTTATCTATTGTGTGTTTATTTTTGTCAGCCTTTAAGCACAGTTGTTTCTCATCTCAGTCTCATGGGACTCTTCTGAGACTCAAGGTACTCTCTCTTTCAGTTCCAATCACACAATTCAACAGAAGATTTTACTCCAACTTTGACAACATATTCTCTACAAGTTGAAGCCAAAAATGGCTAATGGCACAAACATGATCAAAGAAGAATCCTCTCAAGGTATGATTGATCTTAGGAGATTAGAAACTGTCAAAATATTGTAGAAAAAAAAAATATTTAATTATTGGCAAAGAAGATCTTTGATTTCTATCTAAGATGTTACTCTCAGAAAAGAGTAAATTACAGCTAAGACTTCAGTAACACAATATATATGAGAAATATTTGCTATTTTTTTCTTTGGCATAGTAAGTCAGCTTAATACACAATAAGCGATTTTGAGCCAAGCAGGAGCACTATCACTCACATTTACTTCATAAGCATGATCACCTTATATGTCACTGGCTACATTAGCCATTTAGAAAGGAAATGCGTTGAAAAATAAAAAGGAGGATGTCTCCAGAATAATTTAACTCCATTTACAGTCTTTCAAAATATTTTGCTTGACAGCAGAGTGCTGCAGCCCTTACTCAGTCAAAATGACCTTCACAATTAAACACTCTTGCTTCTGTAGTCATTTGTCCCTGAGGAAAGTGTGCAGAAAATAATTACAGTCATAAAGACATAAATACATAATTGCTACTTATTGTTTTATAAATAACTGTAAAAGGAAAGAGAGTAATGAAGTAGAGAGTAATCACTTAGTAGAAAGCATCTTCCGTGAACAACTATATGCACAGTGGGCCTTGTATACTCATCAATTACACCATTTACATCTGCATAACACTGCTGATTTTTTGAAAACAGCTCTTGATAGCATTGATATTAATGAAGTGAATTGAGAAACAAGCCCACTCACTATTCTTCAAAAATTTTAATATGCATGATGAAATACATTGAATTGCATAACAATTAAGTAGAGAACAACTTGTCAAGACTATTTTCTGCTATTTTCTTGGACTGCTTTATTCAGCTGAAGCTAAGCAACAGGTAGTATCTTGTTCTGTATTTAAAATGTGCATGCCATGAGGTTATGCAAAATCTCTGAAGTTCTCTAGAACTCAGTGATACATTTCTTTACTATCTACCATATTATCAACATATAAAACCACAACAAAACAGATGAAAAAAGTTTGCCCTTCTCACTGTTTATGTTTTTCTGATGTGTTTATCACTTTCCTGATTACTATTCCCTCAAAGATGATATAAAACCCAACTCAGATTTGAAACAATCATTTGTCCTTTATGCGGTAAATGAAAACTAGGAGGAATTATATAACAAAGTAAATCTACCTCCAGCTTTACCCACTCTTACTTATCTCCCTTTTCGCAGAAAGCCAAATGAAAGTAACAACACTGTAATGAAATGTTAAACAGCAAAGGTATTCCATCTTCAGAAAACTGTGAAGTCTAAAAACGATCTTACAAGTTGAGGCTTCCTTTTCCTTCTTTTCTTTACAGAGACATGCAGATATGCAGCACTCCTGAACAAGGATAGTAGATACTCAGAAGAGCAAGGAATGTTCTGATCTGTGTTAGAGGAATGCTATGAAAACCAAGCTGCAACATGCATGGTAATATATAAATGCTAGTAGTGATTTACTGACATGATCTGCATATACTCAAGCCCTTCATTCAACCCACATCAACACACACCAACACAAAATACACATTCAATTTTACTCCTAGAAAGCGGAACAAATTCTATTCAGTGTAACAACAGTAAGTTTGTCTTTACTGTTATCCATCAATATATGTAGCCTTTATAATTTTAAAGGAGCAAGTAATTCCACCTGTGTATGTCAAAAATATACCTCTTCTGGATAAAAATATTTAGCTTCACAAATATGAGATGGAGAGCTAACCAGGCAATAAATACACAAACTGTGCTGTAAGTTTTTGAGAATCAAAAGCTGAATTGGATTCAGGAATTTAAACTACTGCAGAAAAATAACTAGGAATAGAAGCAACAAAATTATTATCCTAAAAACCCTGATATATAAACAGAAGCACAGTCTGTAAGATGTACTACCCAGCTTTCTGACCTCCTAATCTCTGATAAGGCTTCATTTCATGTGGCCATTTAAAAGATTCATATGGGAGAGCTGCAAGGATGATCAAAAGCCTGAGAAATTTGGACTACAGTAACAGTTTGAAAGTAAAAGCAGAAGAGACCCAGAGGGGGCACCATAATTTCTTCCAAGTTGATGGAGAAAGAAGGAAGTAGAAGAAGAAGAGAAGGGAGGTAGTTTCAAGATAAGTAAAAGGATCTGTGTGAGAATCTCTGTACAAAGGTAAGGTGACAAAACAGAAGAAGACCCTTTTCCATGTCATTTATGAGCTTCCCTCATCCCCTCAACATGAGAAATTTCCTTCCTTACATTTTACTTTCCTGAGCCACCTCTCCCATCCCTCTCTGAGAGGCAGAGCCCTCCAAGAGTACCACTGTGGTTCCCTCAAGAGTCATAACCATCACAACCCTTCCAACTGCTTGACTCTTTCCTCTCACCACCATGGATTAAGGTTCTGTTTCCAAAAAGCCTTGAACTGGTACCATGTGAAGGCCCTGGAGGACTTCATCTCTGCCAAGTAGTGAAATTGTGTTACTTGTAGGACACAATACATGCAAGTATGTTTTTGGAAAGCCTAAAACATTTTAGAAACATTAACTACTTGAGCATTCAAAACATTTGAACTTGAGCATTTTAAATAGTTATATGGCCAGCTTGGTTTTCAGAGGGAAAACCAGATCCTGGGAAGTTGTGTGTCTCACCAGACTTATTCCATTACAGAAGTAATTAATGATGAGGGAGAGAATAAGAGGTGGGAACTCCTGAGCTTTGTGCTTCAACCTCAGCATTCTTAACAATAAACTTATATGTCTAGAAAAAAAAAAAAAGAATTATTTTATTATTTGGTAGATTTACAGTCAGTTCGTATCTTTACTAATATGAAAATTAATGTGAAATGCACATGAAAAAGAGACTTAAAGTGCCTCTACATTTGAAATGGCTGATTTAACTGTAAAGTTTTTCTCTAATTTTTGCCTATGCTTAGATTACCTGTTCAGAAGAAATTATTTTCTCCCTACTGAAAAACTTTTTCGTTCTTTACTTTGTGAACTCATCGCTCAATTTTTAAAGAATCAAAACCAGGCCCCGCATTCCACTTTTATCAAGTGCTTGATAAACTACAGATCATCCATGGTTTTTGAGATTCATAAAGTACCATTTTGCTTATCTGTGATATTTTTTTAATTTTGCATTGTTTTAACCAGGCCAAAATGTTGAATTATACCAAGTCTGAACTTTGTTTTAGCTTTCTATAAGATGTGGCCTGAAAGCAAAAAAAAATGAGAAATATGATTGTTGTTGTTGTTGTTGTCTGTATGTTTATTTGTTTAATGGATACAAAAATTAATATTACTCCCCATTTTGAATAAATCACACATTCCAATTATGACTGTAATTATCTTAACATTAAATTTGAATTGCTGTACAAAATAAAACCTAAAAGAGGAGAAGTATTTATGTTCTAAATGTAATGAACTAGAGATGACATTTTACCAAACCCTTTGTGCAGTAGCTATTGCATATGGTGCATATGGTGGCAATGTTGAGACGATAAATGATATTGTTAAGGTACTGCACACTGTACTGTGTAAGACAAGAGAAATATTATTGGTTCAGTGCCTTTCACAATTTCATTGTGAAATTTGGAGTTGTCACAGATATCATTAGAAACTGATTAGTAAGATATTAAGAGCTAGCAGCCTTATTTAATGCTGCTTTTTCTGTCTTTTTCTCATAATTAAGAATGCACTCATTTATGAATTTGTCATAAATGCATCTCAGTGTAGACAGCCTCCTGATTTATGCAAATCAACTTGAAAGTGGAAGCACATAAATTCTTTATCTGCATTTAACATTCTTAGTAGAAATAAAAATAATTATTTTTATAAATGTAAATAATTTTTGGTTCCAATTTTTTAATAGTCATTTCTTTATCATATTCTTCCTATGAATTCTTGTATAAAATATGGTAACTTAGGAATAAACATCACTGAGTTTTGGGAAGACAAAAACATTTCCCTGTAACTACAGAAAATTTATTCCTATTAAAAGACACTAAAATAAAAATTGCTATTATTCCACAGGTTTTTACAAATTAACACATTCCATTTCCATCTTCATTCACACTCTTTTTTCTTAAATTATGCACATCAAAAAGGAAGAAAATTGCTGTTACACCAGAGGTATAAAACTGCCACAAGAGAAGCTGCAATAAATGATACAGAAAATGACAATAGCTGAAAACTTATGCTACAGCCTTTCTTTGAGATTCAGAACAGCAATTTTTGGTGGAGATGCAGTAGGCATGTATTTACACCATCAAGGTTTCTTGTTTGCTCTTGAAAGTAATTCTTCAAACAGGTATCTGCCTCAAGTTCCTATCAAGGCAAAGCAGTTAATGCCTGATAGCATCCTCTCCTTTTCTGGATCCAGTCCAATTCCTACTTAAGTCATCAGAAAAAAACTCTCTAGCTTGAGCAAGAAGATATTAAACTGGGCTTTCTTGGGTTTGTGGTATAGCCCTGAGTAAGACACAAGCTTTCTGTCCCATCATTAATTTGTCTGTTTGCTACCTTTCAATATTATAGCAAGCCAAGCTAATACTGCATTTGGAGTGTGTAATTCTTTTACGCTGTACTTCAAGCAGTTCAAAGCAAAGTCTTATTTTACGTACCTGTGTATAATTATAAAACTGAGATCATAATATGTTAAAAGCAGATAAAATCTGTAGGGTACAAAAGGATATTACAAAGCGGTTGTTTTTTTTTTTTTTCCTTCCTACTGGATAATTAACTTTCTGTTTACTATATTATCTGGAGTAAGGACTGTGTAAGATGGTGACTGGCTGACAAAGAGTAATAGTAATAATATTCATTATATTTACATTTTTCCCTTATGATGTTTAAAGTTATGAAACATGATACACTGATGACATAATACTGCAATTTTTTTTTGTTTTCGTTTTATAAAGTAAAAGAAAGGAAGAATTAATTGTATTTAAAAATATCTTTCGTAAGCTGAGAGGTTTTTCTTTCAGCATGCATTCATTTTTAGGCAGGAAGGCTTCAATTTCTGAGGAAATTCATAGGAAAATTACATAATAAAATGTGACCCTACAAGTTTTTGTTTCAGCTGAAACAAAGGACAGCAAAAGAAAAAGCAAAAAGACATTTTTGGTTGGAGAGACAGCTTGAAATTTTTATAAAATATTCTATGTGCTTTTTCTATGTAAAATACACAGTCTGTAGTGGTACTGAAGAAAGCCTAGTTCAATAATCATCAGATGTGGGCAATAAGCAAAATGTGTTTGAACCACTGAACACAAGCTTAACACAAGTGATTGCCATTGTTATCAAGTCAGAAAAGAAATATTTAGTAATTTTTTGAATGTCTTACCTCTTCATATAAAGATAATGAAAGATACAAATGTTCATAGCCAGAAGGATTTTTAATATTTCAGAAAATTATGCATCAGGAGGGAGTTTCTTCTTAAAATAATGTTTGTAGACTAGCTGTTACCTTGTTGATTGGGGTCTTCACTACGATGTTACAAAGCCAAGTTGCAGCCATATTTTCAAAAAATCAGATCAGTCATAGAATTGGGCTTGATAAACAGTATTTAATTGTTTTTACAACGTGGACTGGATCTGATAAGTTAAAGGAATGTGAGAAAATTAGCAAAGGAAAGATTTAAACTTCGTTTCCAAAAACCCAATGGAAGAGTCATAGCTAATTCCTGAGATGTACTGAACATGGGGAATTGTGGGAAACTGAGCTGACTAAATGTGTATTTACTACAGAGCTACAAACTTCTGAGCTTGGACTTTTTTTGAGTCAGCAGAGATTTGACCAGTAGTTGACAGATGCCTTATCCTAAACCAGAGGCCTACATTTGATCAGATTAATATTGCCCTGTGTGGATTGGTCATATTTACTCTATTTCCACTGAACACAGATGGTGACCCTAGATTACCTGTGTTACTAGCTCGGGTTCAGATGTCACAGACATGAAAAGTTGGACTAAATTAACACTGTGAATTGAATTCTTGTAACATTCATTCATATGTTAAACACGTCTAATAAAAGGGCCTGAGTAAGGCACAGTATAAAATAACCAACTGATTAAGCTACTTTCTTCAAATATGAAAAATCTGAGATACATCTCCTTAATTATTCAAAGCAAGGACTGAAAGCATCCTGTTTTACATTCTAACAAACTGTATTAATTACAGGTCTAGAATAGTTGATATTCTATGGCAAATAGTATTTAAAATTTTGGAAGATCCTCTTCTCATTCCAGTATAGTGCAGGATTCATTCAAAAAATCTCTGATAGTTCAAAGGAATTGAATAAATATTTTGCTCATTTCAGTTCCACATCTTCTTTTGCTACAGCTTGTACCTCTGAAGAACCCTTCTGAACCATATAGGGAAATGTATAAGCAGAGGTAGAGTAATTTAAGTGGGGAGTTGTCTTACATTACACATTCATAGAGCTTTTTGCTGTCCGCTTAACATGGCACATGTTTATCTGGTCCGTTGGCACATTAATTGAAGCAGCCTTAAATTGCCACAGAATTTCTTAGCCTTACAGTATGAAGGCTAAACTTAGAGATGATCTATAACATGAATAAGGAATCCAATGAGGATCTTGAGTGTTTTACACGCCTGGAAATTAGATAAACACAGATTACTTCTAGTGTTATGTCACAACTACAGTTTTTTTAAATTTACATAAAACTTAATTCCTGAAGGTGGCAGTATCATAAGCAAATCTATATATAGCCTTCAATGCATGCAGAAATCCAGAACATCACCATGCAATTATAAGTGCTAACTTAACAGTAGTGCAATATATGGCCTATGAACATGTATAACTGAGAGTATGTTCTGTGCTGGCATTAGGTTAGAGGTTTGCACTATTTTCAGTGCTTTTCCCCTGAGATGTAAAACATGAAAAGAACATCCTTTCCCTTTGATGCCTTTTAGCAGTTCATGCCACTGTTCTTCATGAATTACCATAAGAATTGCATAACAGAGATGGTGATTTTTAAATACTTTTGTGGCCTGAATCTTTGTTTCAAAAAGACTGTTTTACATAAAACATACATAGTAAAGAGTCACAACATAGATGTACTATGATCTCTGTTGATCATCTCTGTCCCTCTTCAGAAAGTAAAATGAATTCAGTAATTCTGAAATTGTTTTTATTTTACTATTCATAGTCACTAGCTATGTCTGTGTAGGCTGGCTGGCAACAGAAAAAGGTGGGGAATAAGATGTTTCATGCATCTGTGTCATATATAGAAGCATGACACCCATTTCTATGTAAGCATTTTTTTTTAAAATTGCTTTTGGTAGCAAACATTTGAAATTATACTGAAATCAGAGAAAAAGAGCTTAATAAATCACAGTGATTATAGCATTAAACTTTGATTTAAGTAGACTGAAAAGAGCAAGAGCAGGGAATAGGTACAGGTCATTCCTGCATAGTCCCTGGGACAACCAAAAAGAATCTCACTCTACCCCCAAAGGAACGTCACATTGACTCAATTTTTCTCAGAAAATGAAAGCTCTTCAGAGAGGGTGAGTCCAGCTTTTCTTGTGTGGAAAAGCAGGGTGAACCACCTCATGCAAGCCAGCATTGCCATATGGAGGTAAAGCACAGTGTGGGTACATTCCTTGGTGCTTCCTCCTGGAAGAACAAATTTGCATCATTTCTTAATAATGGCTACACTGGAATGCTGCAGACTAGCCCTCAGTTCTTCCTCGCCATCATCCGGTGTGCGCAGTGCATTTTCCAGTTGAGCAGGACTGGCTCCCACTGCCAAACAGGCCTCTCTCTGCTTGTCAGGCCCAGAGCGATGGCCGCCAGGTGGAGGCCGGGCAGAGGGCCCAGTGCCCCTGCTGTGAACGGCTTCCTGCTCTGTCACAGGGCATCCCGCAACTCACTGGCTCCACAAAGCATATATTTTTAAATTAGGAAAAGGAAAAAAATGCAAAAAAAAACACCAAGTGTTGAAATAGCATGAATAATATTTAACTTACCTGCTGGTCACATGATTTCCACATTAAACTCCTCTGGAGGGTTTGCCGCTGTCTTGCTCAGACTTTCCTCCATCAGGGATCAGAGAGGGAGTGTGCATTTCCCTCATGTCGGAACCCAGATTCTCTGCATTTTCATATCCTCCATCATCTAGCACTTCCCAAACCTGACTGAACTAGCCTAAGTGAGTCCCACAAGGCAATACTTCAAAGGACATTTTTCTGCTTAATGTTAGCATTACAATTTACCCTCATTATTTTTAGTTCTTACAGCAAGTATTCCCTAGTTTAACAGATAAGCCAGGAAGACTTTCGATAGCTCTTTAAAACTGTTTATGTAACATCAGTAAAGTCAGGATAGTTTTTATTGAACATTATATGCTGCTATAGCATCTCCAAAATTTCAGCCCAGCTGAAATGATGCCAGTGCTGGCAGTCTGTTATTTTTATTGAGGTGTCCCTGATGCAGCTTCTTTAGAATTGTGTTAAAAAATAAAAGATTTTTTAAAAAATAGCAATTCTCTCTGGCAGAAATGCAGATGTTAGAGAACTACTGCACTGCCTGTAGCCTCAGTTCTACCAAGGCTGGATTAACTCATCTCTGCTGTGGTTGGACTATAGCTGGTATTGTGGCTGGGTTTTTGTTTTCATCAACGCCACTTTGCAATCCAGACATGCTTGCAGACTGAGAAAAGAAGACAACATGTTGGAGCGCACCAGAAAGAAAACCAGAGTGGCTGAATGGCATTACTTCAGCTAATGGCTAGCATTACTTGCCTGCCATTCTGAATAATCAGCAGCATAAAAAATAACAGTTACAGCAAGACTTAGAAAAATTTATATAACACAGGACAAAAGTTAAACCAAATGGAAACGAAACCTATGATCCTCTACTATTTCTGAAATAGACTTGTAGAAAAGTCCTGAGTGTAATTGTATATCTGAACTGAATTACACCCATATGAGGCAGAGTCCCTTCCAGACTTCTCTGGAGTGCAGCTTGTCCCAAGCACCTTTCTTGCAGTGGCAGTTAGTCTCTCTCCTGCCTCTGTGGCCACTCTTCTCTGGCCACAGATGCAGGAGAGAGACTAACTGCCACACCAGAAGGGCAGGAATCCCAGCTCTCTGTGCTGTCTTCCACTCCTTTTTCTCTGAAAAGCAATACTTTCAGGAATCTTTTTTTCCAGTTTCTACCTCTAGCTTCCATCCAGGCTATGACTGTATAAGTCATAACCGCTTTGCATACCATTTACATCTAGCTGAACAATTAAAAAAGGATTTTTCTACTAGTTGCTGCACAAAAGCTTTTCCAATAGTAGATTTTGATTCTTCTACTTTTCAATTCATTTAAAGTTTTGTCTTTTTTACATTCAGGATGAATGTATATCATGTATTTTGTTGAGTGGAAATGAATCTGCATTTGGTAGAAAAAAAAAGTCTATGCAAATTTCACACTGAGAGCACTGGAGCCTCTCCACCATTGCTATAAAGATTACAAGGTAAGAGGCTTTATAAAAAGATAGAAATGTACAAAATCCTTTTGTCATCAGTAGAAAGTTTCACCTTTACTTCTTGGTGCTCTGTCTCCAAAAATATTCTCGGTATTTTTCTGACAACATGAAAGCATCTGGAATTCATCACAGAGATTTTCTTCAGTCAAAATTATTAACAGCACCTGATGTGCAAAGACATTGGAATTGCACATGTCTGTGCTTGATGATCTAATGCATGTAAACAGATACTTTCAATTACTGAATATTTCATTATATTAACTTAAAAAGACCAGTGTGTGCTACACAGGGGTTTATGTGTCCTAAAGCATGTTTGCACTTCTGCTTTTATGTAGTTTACACAGACAAAGCCGCTAAATGAAGTGCTTCACTTGTATCTGGATTTCCGATTGTTAAATAGATATTGGGCCTTCATGGGAACCAAGAGCTTCAGAAAATGGTTTTTAAATCAGGATGACTTGGCTTGGGAGTTTACTTTGGCTTCTGTCCAAGGAGAAGGATCCAAAAGAGCCAATTACACCTCCACACCCAGTTAGAAAGTCTGCAGGTATTAAGTTGTTTGTTAAGTAGAGTCATTGCGTTAGTAATTTTAACTGTGTTTGTTCTTTGCGGAAGGCAACAGGCTTTTCCAGATCGTTTCAAAACATGGCAGGGCAAAACTTGATCTTATTAAAGCTAAGTTTCTACACAAGCTGTTGCTTCTTCCTTCTCTGGTCTCCCCTTCTCTTTCCAACCAAAATTATTAATAAATAATACTCTGTGAACTATTTATTTTAACAAATATTTGTTTCATATATTACATCAGAATCATTTATTTTAGAGAAAACAAGCAAAATCTCAATATTCACAGCAGATTCCTTTGTCTCATGAACCTTTTTATGGGTGTTATTTTACTTTTGCTTGGAAAAAAAAAACCTGTACCTCTCTCTTGCAGAAAAATCCTGCTACTCTTATTAAAAAAAAATAAAAAAAAGAAAGAAAGAAAGAAAGAAAGAAACATGCTTGCACAAGATCATTAAATCAGATAAATGCTCAGTAAGCTTCCTTACACTTCTACACCAAATATTTCAGGCTTACTCAAAGCTGAAGCTCAATTCTGAACAGTGAATTCCTTATTATAAATGTGTGGTCAGAAAGCAAGGATGACCAAATAACTGTAGTAATAAGCATATGTTTCAGTTCACCCTATAGTAGTATACTAGGAAAATGCTCTTGGAACTACAGAATAAGTGAAAAGGTCTAGAGCTGTTGTCTTTCCTCTGCAATAGCAATGAAACACCCCAAGTAGCATGAGTGAAGTGCACGGCTTGCTTCAACTCACAGAGGCATAACTGAGTGTAGAGTTTAGTTCAAAGGATGTTATACCCTACAAGCCTAGCTTGTTCCTCTGGCTCAGTGAGACTTCTCATATGAGGAGGGAAAACAGGATTTGGTTTTGCAGATGGATACATTGCTTGAACTCTTACCATATTAAACTACAATGTAATCCAGAAGAAGTCTGTTATGCAGGAGTATGCAGATCCTAGCAAGGGTAATCTTCCTGGTAGAGGACTCCACAATACAGTGCCTTCAAACCTCCCACATATTATGGTGTCTGCAGACTACTGGCGTATCCTGGTGAGAGGTGTAGCTGTGACAATTGGACACGCAGGAATTGCAGGCACAACTTTCTTGGGTTCCCTTTGCCTTGCTTACCTCTGCAAAATTTCTGTGCAGACTCCTATCTTAGGGAGCTCAGCTGCCCCTCAGGCTCCATAACTGCTATCAACACTGGCTGGGGCAGTTTGAGGTATGCCAGCTCTCTGAATGACTCAACTTCTCATGCCTATGTGTCCACGCATGCTCAAAACCAGTGTAATTCAACTCACATATATATTCTAGGTTTAGCTGCCATTGCTGTGGATTGTGATTCATTTCCAAGTTTGACACATGCAGATACCCCTTTGTTAGCTGAATTTGTAAACGATGAGATAGATTTACTTCTGTCTTGTCTTATCTCTGCAGAATTTGTCACAAATTCAGCCTCAGCTTGTTTGGCAAGCTATGTAGAAGTGGGCCATATCCAAACAGAGAGTAAGCCTTGGGACTTCTTTTTCAGCCCGTTCTTCCAACACTTTGAAACTGTCCTATGTTTAAAGCAATAAAAGATCTGTGGAGCATGGGCCCAATGGAATGTGTGATATTCATTATCTCTGGAAGATGACACATCCTTCCTGATGAATCAGAGCTACAAAATGACAAAGTCTTTGAGGTCAGAAAGAAAGAAAGAAAGAAGCGGAGAGGAGGAAAAGCTTCTGCAGTTACAGAAGTTGCTCAAAATCTCAAGTTCACCAAACACAGATTTAGTCCTTCACTAAAATGTTTTCATGAATGAACAATTTAACTTGTACCTGGCTGGGCACCTTCTAGGGAGACACAGTCTACCTAGACTTCATCAAAGCCTTCTACACTGTATCCCACAGTATTCTCCTGGAGAAGCTGGCAGCCTGTGGCTTGGACAGGTACGCTCTTTGCTGGGTAGAGAACTGGCTGGATGGCAGGGCCCAGAGATTGGTGGTAAATGGAGTCACGTCCAGCTGGTGACCGGTCACAAGCTGTGTTCCCCATGGGGCGATACTGGGGCCTGTCCTGTTCATTGTCTTTATTGATGACCTGGATGAGGGCATTGAGAGCACCCTCAGTAAGTTTGCAGATGACACCAAGTTGGGAGCAAGTGGCAATCTGCCCAGGGGTAGGAAGGCCCAGCAGAGGGATCTGGACAGGCTGGATCTCTGGGCTGAGGCCAGTGGGATGAAGTTTAACAAGACCAAGTGGAAGATCCTGCACTTTGGTCACAACAATCCCAGGCAACACTGCAGGCTTGGGGCAGAGTGGCTAGAAGACTATGCAAAGGAAATGGAGCTGGGGGTATTGGTTGATGCTCGGCTGAACATGAGCCAGCAGTGTGCCCAGATGGCCAAAAAAGGCCAATGGCATCCTGGCTTGTATCAGAAACAGTGTTGCCACAGGAGCAGGGAAGTGATCATCCTCTGTATTGAGCCCTGATGAGGCCACATCTCGAGAACTGTGTTCAATTTTGGGCCCCTCTCTACAAGAAAGACATTGAGGTGCTGGAGCATGTTCAGAGAAGGGCAATGAAGCTGTGAAGGTTCTGGAGCACAGGCCTTATGAGGAGCGGCTGAGGGAGCTGAGATTGTTCAGTCTGGAGAAGAGGAGGCTCAGGGGTGACCTTATAGCTGTCTACAACTACCTGAAGGGAGGTTGTGGTGAGGTTGGAGTTGGCCTCTTTTCTCATGTAACTAGCAATAAGACTAGAGGGAATGGCCTCAAGTTGCACCAGGGGAGATTCAGGTTGGACGTTAGGAAATACTTCTTCAAGAGAGAGTGGTCAGGTGCTGGAATGGGCTGCCCAGGAAGGTGGTTGGATCACCATGTCTGGAGGTGTTCAAGAAACATTTAGATGTTGTTCTGAGGGACATAGTTTAGTGGGAAATATTGGTGATAGCAACAGTTGGACTGGATGATCTTAGAGGTCTTTTCCAACCTTGGTGACTCTGTGATTCTTAATTCCAGAACAATTTATAATAACTACTGTAGAAAAGGACAGTATTTCCCATTTAATGGATTGGTCAAGCACAGAAGCAAAAATGTGAATAGATCCTTTACACCATGATGCAGAGGAGGGGTGAAAGGAGAGGGAATGAAGCATATGTACTGTGTAAGCATACAATTATCCTTCTATGTTTTTGGAAGACAGCTTTACCTTTGTGGTAAATGTCCATAAAGGTCTACAAATGGCTCTGCAGAGAAGACAGAAAAGATGAATTTCCTCCAAAATTTTATGTAAACACTTTTTATTGCAAACTACTAGTTTATATATTATACTAGTATTGCAAACCAGGAGTAAAGACCAACTTATTAATTTGTATATTTATTTGTAATTAGTCAAAATGGCAATGGGACACAGGTCACTGCAAAATCTGCTGAAGAATTCATTTAAACATCCAAAAGACAAAGTTTAGAGGTGGACCTGCCATGTACCACATCTGGGTCATACAATGTTGTTTTTATTATCATACTATGGAGAACAACTTTTATAAATGAAGAAATACATTTACGGTGGATTTCTTTGGAGGTATGGAAAGCCAGCTCACTGTAGGCCTCTACCTGATGCTCTGACTTGCTAAGAGTTGTCACTCTGCACACCCTCTGTAATCACTGGGAGGAGATGAGCGTCTCCAGCAAGTAAATCAGATCTTGGACGCTTTGATTCATCTTCTACAGGTGATTTCCTCTCTACTGACTGAATAGGGAGAATGTGCTCTTCCTTGATTTTCCCAAGTTAGTTGCACAAAGCTGAGGGAATTAAAGATTCCTCCAGACTAGCCAGGGGATTCTAATATATTTTTCTCTCTTTGTTTCTTTCTCCTGGAAAGCAAGTTATGTTGAATTTGTATTTAAAATACCTGTATTTCTGTCTGCATATGAAAAAAGCATATGAGGCTGGGGATGATATCATTTTCCCAAAGAAACAGTAAGAATGTTTTGTTATTATTCTCAACAACACTGAGACTTTCAGGTATGGTTTGGGGTCATTTGGCCTCTTTCCTTTTTAGCCATAAATCTTGTGTTCCTACAACTACAATTTTCAGCCTTGCTGATGGGCCTAGTTTAGATGGTAGGAGAGAAAAACCCACTTCCACCTCAGATGTATTCGTTGTTTTTCTGGGTTGTTGCCTTTCTGCCTTTGGGAAGAAGTAAGTGCTCCTAGGGATTGTTCTCTCAGTGAATGTTTGCATGAGGAGGAAAGGAGAAGGGAGAGCAAAGCAGGTTGTGGCCTGTTGTGTGGGGAAATTACAGAGAGTAGAAAGGAAATGGCATAGAACTGTTTGGGTATGGAGTCTACAGTCTCCTCATCAATCACTCTCACAAAGAAAACAAGTTACTTGGAGTTTTTAAACAGTTGTTGTGCAGCTCTATCACGTCTCCACTCTCAAAGTCTATTGTTGGTAGTATGTAATCAGCCATATATATATTTAAATCAAATTGCACAGTTCAGATGTAAAGAGAACAGAAATGGGGAGCTCTTGATTAAAAGATGGAGACTACAACTGAGGAAAAAGTTTTGCAGGTGGAGATGTCTTCTCCTAGAAGGAAAAGAGATTCGAGTAATCATTGCAGGAGCTACTGATGTTACTGCTTGTGATAAGGAGAAGCCCATGTGCCATAAATACTTGTGTGAGGGGAAGATTTTGACATTAGAAGACTCTAAACACAATAAATATAGTAAGACCCCTAAAATCTGTAAGAACTGCGCAAATTTTTAAGATGGAAATACAGCACATATTAAATAAATAACCAAAGGAAGTGATGGAATATCCAGCACGCAGAGTCTTTAAGTGAAGACCATGCATATCTTTGAATTATGTACACTCGGTATATTTCTGAATTCTGTACTTTCTAATCCATGGCAAATTAAATTATTATAATGGTTCCCTCTAGCCTTAAAATACATGAACTTCTTGCTTTGGTGTAGCAACCTAACACAGCAGGTTGATGGGAGAATGAATTTATCACATCAGCCACTACTACTGTTCTTAAAACCACACCCCAAAGGAAAGGTGCTGGAGAGGAAATTGGTGCAGTAGGTTACTGAAAGGCAACAGTGACCAAAGCAATCAAAGAATTCATCTATACTGTGCTCTGTACTCACATCATTAATGAAAAAGCACCCACGTGAAAAAGCTTGTACAAATCAAATACAAAGCTTGTACACTACAGATTACTTATTTGCAGATATTTGAAAGTTTTCCAGATATTCTCCATCTGTATAAAAACTAGATGAACCTGCAATGCATACCTTCCTGGGAAAAGGAATCAAATCTGAAGACATTTAGGAAAATGTGAAGGTTTCAGTGATGTTTTCTCAAATTGTTTTGAATTTATAGTGAAATCAGTCTTCAAAATGTTAATTTTCTTCTGGCAAATCAGAAATTCCAAGTTTGTGACAACAACTATAAAGACATCATTTTGTCTTTCAGTCATTTCTAGTGATCAACAGCAAAGGAGAGCAAAAGTAGTGTCTATAGTGCAGGCTGTTCACTTTAACCTGAAAAATATGATAGATCATGACTGAAGTTTAACAGGATTCTTAGAAACATATTCATAGAAAAACTATTTCAGCTCTTAATCTATGCATTTCAGTGAACTACGTTCATAGAAGAAAATGACAGCCTGCTTTTTGCTTTCTTTGCAATTTCTGTACTAAACTACTGGCTGTGTGTCTTTCTCAGCAGTTTCCGAAATCCAGTTGTACCAGTAGTGTAGGTTGCTTTATTACCCTTCTTATAACATTTTTTGACAACTGCTAAGAAGAAGGATGTTCAGTTATTTTAAAAGGTCTTCTTTACACAGAAAGAACCAATGCTGTTTATAACATCCAAAATTATCTTATGAGCTTATTATAGGTACCTAGTCCCATTATGCAGAATACTCAGAATATATCTTTTAGCATAGTTTTTTTTCTTCTTTTACTTCTTATGGAATTTTTACATATCTTGCTTTGTCTCCTGTTCCTTTCAAGTCTAAAATGTCTAAGCAAAGGAGTGGGGAGCAAAGGGACTATCTCCTGTAGGCAAAGTGGCATATTCCTGCACAGCGTGCAGGATTGCATGCATTGCTTTCTCACTCTGTAGCTGACCTAAAGGCAGTACTTCACTGCCGCATGCCTATTGCTCATGCCTCATTCTAAAGCTCGTTTGACAGACTTGCACATCTCTGATACTTGCCTGAAATGGCAGGTGAAGCATTCTGACTCGTCGAAGTGCTGCTTATCGCCTCAGATGTGAAGTACTGAAACTGTTTATCAGTTTCCCCAGTGACTGGTTGTTTTCTTAGGTGTGTGCCCGTACTCAGTGCACTACAAGGCCACACCTCTCTATTCTCACTACTCTCATTCCCTGCTTAATTATATGTGCACTGTCATACACTTGAGAAACCAAGTGGACATTTTTTTATGGTTGAGGCATCAATTTTATATCTAACAATGACGAAGATATTTAGAGTGTTTAATCTTTGCTTCTTCTGACAACATCCCTTATTCATCACAGTCATAAAGGCATAAATTAGCAGTAATGATTTTTATTTTCAGAGCAAACTGCTAGTGTTGAATCCAAAATTTGAACTTATCCTTGTTCTTAACACTTGTCTTTTTTGTGTTAGCTTCACTTTCTCACCCTATGTGTATGAAGAAACCCAAATGGTTTTAAAGTATTTTGGAAGCCCAATTAGGACAATCATCGGTCAGTGGAATGTATTAAATTTATTATTTTATTACGAGAGGTACTGTTCTCTCCAGGTCCGCATTAAGTACATCTTTAGCTGAGGGGTATTGTAGCTAACTGAACTGATGTATGGAGTAGGAATTACCTCATGTGAATTCAGACAAATAGTAGACAATTTAATATTGTCTGAAGTTACACGGATGTCTCACTACCATTTAGCAGATGCAAGGTGTTCATACATTCTTATTACTTTCATCAATTTGTAAAGGTATGTCCAAGTTCACTGCCATATTTTATGCATGCATTAGATATACCAGATAATCAGGAATAGCACCTGAAATAGCTTGTGTGTCTTTCATAGCAGTGAAGAGGCACCAGAAGAGGAAGCTCAAGGGTGTTGCAGAGGTCAGAGGGGTGGAGATCCCAGAGATGGGTGTTTGTACAGGACCTACACAAGGTCTGTCTTCTTGAAAGAAACCTCCAAGAGAACCCAAAAAAAATACCATAGGATTCAGCACCAGTTGATGCTACTGAGGATGCTTGGCAGGTGCTAAAGAAGAAAATCTAGTTTGGGATTTTGTACAGCTCTAGTATGAACCACTTTATCCAAAATATCTAGCAAGCGTACACAGGGTGTTGATCGAATGGCATCAATTACTGTAGCCCTACTGACTCCATTCAGAGAAAAACTTCCCTACAGCTGTAACTCTTCATACAATATTAAAGACAGTCTTGTGTTGACAGGGATGCATCTTTCTGACACTGAGTTTGGAGTTCTGAAGTATATATATAAATGCATATCCTGTGTATTTTGCAAATAAATTTTCACATCAACACTTTTCCACCAAAAAAAATGAAAACATTTAAGTCTTTAATGGAGAAAAATGACTGCAGGAAAAAGTAAAAGAAAATGTTGCTCTGTGTTGAGGTCCAATCACTGTTTTTTCTGGATTAAAGTCTCTTCAGAAGTGCAAGAATGCAAACTGCCCAGAACTGGAAATAAGTGAAATATTTGGAAATGTCTCCAATTTTCAACACTTTTTTTCCCTTCCTGCTTCAAGCTGTCTCATACTATGTGTCTCTAAACAGGAAAAATGCTTCCTAGATTCAGGGTGGCTGGGGACTGCACGGATCCAAACCTACTGAAATCAGAGTTAATCTGTGGAGATGAGATTCTGATCAGGGGTCAGTTGTAAAACCTCAGGAGAAGGCTAAGAGTGAAAATGGCCTAAATGAGTAAGTTGCCTGAAACAGCAGTCTTACTTGAAAGAAGGATCTTTCCAGACAACAGCCAGTTCCAGCTTGTTTCTCACCTATCTCCAAAGAACAGATCCCTGCCATGGGCACACCACTGTCAGTCTGAACCAATTCCTCAATAACCCAGATTGACAGGTAGAAATGTATTTCTGCCACACTGTAGGGGAGCAGGTTTTCAGTTCCCCTCATATCTGTATGAGCAAGGGAAGCGAGGCAAGAGGAACATCTCAGTCAGTGAACAAAGGCAGATTGTCATCACTAATCACTGGAAGCTGTGGCTGCTGTGGAAGATGTTATCTGGGAAAACTGGCAGGACACAACAGAAAACAGGGATTTTCAAGAGACATAGTGAAAAATACATTATTGAAACTGGAGACCAATAAGAACAGAAACTTTGACAGAGGGACAATATCTTTTTTCCACATTATGTTGACCAAACTAGAAAATTAGTCTGCTGAGATTCAAGAAGAAAAAAAAAACATGGTTTATTTTGAAATGCAAGAAAGACACAAGTATAACACAGAACTATATAACAAACCTAAATTTCTGCATTGTATATACAATTAATGGAAATTAATAGATGAATCAGTATGTAAGGAGTATTTAAAAAGAGAAGCTTCAGTAAATGCCGAAGCTGCTGTTTGCTTGCACAAAATTTCATTTGCTCTGTGTAATGCTTGTAATTGCTTCCTTCTAATTAGACCTGTAATAGGTACCCAACCCAGTCTAGATGTTCTTCAGCAACTTGTCTGAGATGTCCATGGGCCAGATTGCAACAAGAGCTGACACAGGAGCAATGAAGCAACATACAGCAAGCCTGTCTGTAATTAAATGACCTGTGCAGGGGCTGTCACATCTTCAGTTCATGTACAGTTTGTAACTCAGTCCCACATAAACCCCTCCTGATTGACTAAGTGCCCACCCAATGACAGCACCAGGGCAAGAAGCATAAGGTTAGAAGCACGGTCATTTTGACTTCCAAAAGAGCCAAAAGGAGCCATCTCTGGAGACTCATCTTACAATTGTCTTGAGCACACAACACACTACTTACTATATATATTCATGATGCTTAAACTAGGTGAGTGATATGACTCTAGTCTTCAGATGGCTATTTATATTTGTTTTAGGAAAGCTTATCCACAGGGCAGGAGTGGTAGGCTGTGAGAAACAAGCTGCATCAGTCCCAATAGCAGACACACAAGCCAAATTTACTAACTGCTATTCAGCCAGTGGTGATCCACTTCAGGCCTCATGTGATTTATTTCTTGGATTTAGAAATTTAAGAAATCTCCACCATCTGTTCTTCAGTACAGCATTTGCAAAGCCCAGCTATGGTGACATTTCCAGGTCTTCTGGTACCATGTTCAAATGCTCCTGTGACAGCTCAGGAGAATAAATTAAAAGCATGATTCACATAATTTAGGTCTTCATGGGTCTATATTCAAGCCTTATGTATAAATACATGAATTTGAGACACTGATCTCTCCTACAGAAGCAGATTTTCTCTCATGGGACTTGTTCCAAAATTCAGCAAACTCAAAGATATCCATTCCTGTGAATTCAGTACTCAGGGTCAGTCACTTCCCAGAGATGAAAAACAGAATACAGAATGATTGGAGTGATGAAGAAGCTAGTCTTTATTTCCAGCGACACACCATGTTCATCCTTAATGGTACATACTGACTGTCATTTACAGGGAAGGCTGAATCTTGATTAATAGAGAAGTTTAACGGTCATTCTTAGAAGATATGCACTTCATTTTGTTGTGTAGCTCCCCATCATTCAGTAGGTTGACAGTGAAGGATGTGGAGAAGGTGACTTATGAACAACTACTTGCTGCTTCTCATAACAGAGTGCACTGAGTGAAATAATCAGTCCTCATGTTTAAAACAACATGAGGAAGAACATTTTCACACTGCACGTAACTAAATCTGTGGAACTCATTGCCAGAGGATGTTTTGGTGGTATAAAAGTGTTAAAATAAATTAATGGAAGAAAGGTACATCAAATACAATTAGACATAGCTGTATGGATGCAATTTCCAGCTCATGAAGTTCATAACCAACAATGACTCTTTTCTGGGTGTTCCTTTCTGAGCTTGACTATTGTACTAAGCAACTGCTGTTGGCCACTCTTGAAGCTGTTATATTAGAGGGAATCTTAGTCTGCTGTCTACAGCTAGTAATGTGACATATGCTTATGTCATTATCTCCACTTAACACTTCTATTAAGATATCTTCTCACAAATTCAGTACACAAGCATAGAAAATGCAAAGATCTCTGGCTAGATACACAATGTTATATTATTTGTGTGAGCATTTGTGAGAACAGTTCAGATGCCTATATTACTAGTGCTTATATAAAAAATAATAATAATAATAATGCAATTACATTAAAGGTGATGTATTGTAAGTAATGTAAAACAAGTATTACATTTTGGAAAATACTAAAACACACATTCTCTTTTACCCAGTAAACAAGAATTCTAACATCTTAAAATATTTTGTTGGATGATGTGGAAATTTGTGATCATTTCACGAAAAGCTAGTTGTTGAAACTGAAAGAACAGGGGACACTACTTAGGAATTCAGTATTTTCCACTGGTCGCAGAACATAGAAATGCCAGTTCTCCCTCTTCAAAGGTAAAGGAAAATAATGTTATTCAGTCACTTTCATGTCTAAGAGCTATTTTTAAGCATTGTATTAAGGAGATGTGTTTGACTTTATTGTTTCCAATGGTGATATTTTAATGATGACTGCTGAACCGTATGGCCTCCACTTTCTCACTGCCTCAGCATTCAGATGAAAGTTACACCATGAAGGTCTGCTCTGAATACAAGATATGAATATCCTTCTGCTCCCAAATGATTTGGAGAAGCAGCGTAGAACCTAAAGCATTATCAATGTAGTAATTAGTAAGACACCAAAAACATCCCAGGAAACAGCTACCAGCTACTTTCTTCAGGTCCCTGGTTTATACTGGAGCAAAAGTAGATTCAGAATGGTTTTTTGCTGTTAGCCATACTATTCACACAAAAATCACTGCCTTCACTGCCTAAGCAGTCAGATGAGACAAGAAACTGCATGCTTTGCTTATGACCCACCTACCTGCTCTGTACTATCAGTTGAAAAGAAGTGATCACACTTCCAGACACTTCCAGTGTCAAGACAGCTGGTTATGTAGTGCTGTGGAAGTGTAAATGCTTCCTCAACTTCATCAAAGGCAGTGTGTGAAGACCACTGACCATGTCTAGCAGCAGTGTGTATGAATATCCAGTCATTGCTGTCTAAAACATATGTTGGGATTTCTGTAATCACCCGTAAGCATATGCCATTAATTAGAACACAGATGTAAGACCTAGACATAAAGGCACTGGTTTCCTTTTCCTCCTCCATCCTTCCTCTTTCCTTCCCAGGAAGAAGGGCAGGGAAGAGATTAACCTTGCAAGGAGCATCCACCCAATGAATCTTCCTACTACATCTCCTTTAGCTCCATTGCAGCAAAAGCTGGAGGGAGAGTGTGCCTCTCTGTCTGTATCTTACACACACAAGGCTCGCAGGTGCAAGAAGATGGCCAAAGCCACACACAGGCTTGGAGGAAGAGAGATTCTCAAATGGTGGTAAAAAGAGAGAAAGGATGGGGCACTGTACCAGATAGCCTAAGTGAAAATTTTATTGCTAGTTAAAACCAGAAACAAGTGAGAGTGCATGAAGTAGTAAGTTTAACAAGCATTGTGTTCTGAGATATGTCTGATGTTAGCCAATGGAGGTTAGAAAGAACAAATTTGTTAAAACGCCTTTCAAACTACAGCTGAAAACCCTGAAAATGTCTCCTTCAAGCTGCTGTCCAAAGTTAATGCTCTTCTAAGGCAGGGCATGCCAGTGTCATTGCAGATGACTGGCTTTAGTGCCACTCCTGACACACAGCCCTCTTCACACCCATCATATTCATCAGTTCCTGCCTTCAGAACTCTCTCATCTGCCCATCCTGCTCGGCAGTTTCTCTTTGGCAAGAATGGAAAATAGAATTGAAAGAAAAACTAAATGGGAGCACTATACTCCAGGGGGTTGTTTGCCGTTAGGTATGTTAAGCAGTAAGGCTGGAAAAATATAACACTGCTCAGGGTTTAGACACTGGGGATGTTTTAGTACAATATATTTAAATTAAGTTGGGGAGTTTACTTGTATGAGTTCAGAGATTCATTCCTGGTTAGTGTGGAGCTGATCACAGGCTTGGTGTATAGATATTGTGTGCCCAGGCATGCTTCTGCTCTTCCACTTGCTTATCTTATGTCAGACCTGTGGAAAGTGATACCTACATTTTCACCACCTAAAGATTAATCTTTAAATAATGTAAGTGCATGGGTTCATGCTTTAGATTGCCAGGCCTATATTTTCTTTTTCTTTTTAGTGACTAATGAATTTGGATGCTTAAAATCATATTATTTGGTTTGAAGAGATGCTGTGATGTTGTTACCCAATATGTTTTTCTAATTAGTAGGTCTGGTTTTTAGCAGCACTAATCTGGTTAGGCTTGACATGATTGAGTCTCATGCCACTTATTTAGATGCTAGAATATGATTTTAAAAGCCTATTACTTGGTCCTGCCTGACCAACCTTTTCGCTTTTTATGATAGTTTAACTGCGTCAGTGGACAAGGGAAGATCCACTGATGTCATCTATCTGGACTTCAGTAAGGTCTTTGACATGGTACTTCATAACATCCTTCTCTCCAAATTGGAAAGATATCAATTTGATGAGTAAACCATTCAGTGGATGAGGAACTGGATATGAGATCGTACTCAGAGAGTGGTAGTCAATCTCTCAAGGTGTGGATGGAGATCAGTGAAGAGTGGTGTCCCTCAGGAGTCAGTACTGGCACCAGTGCTCTTTAACATCATCAATGACATCAACAGTGGAATTGAGTGCACTCTCAACAAGTTTGTGGATGGCACCAAGCCATGTGGTGTGGTCACCACACCTGAGGGACAGGATGCCATTCACAGAGACCTAGACAGGCTCGAACATTGGGCCCGGGTGAAAATCATGAAGTAGATCAAATCAAAGTGGAAGTTCTCGCACCTGGGTCGAGCCAACTCCCACTATCAGTAC
This sequence comes from Numida meleagris, assembly GCF_002078875.1. Lineage (NCBI taxonomy): Eukaryota > Metazoa > Chordata > Aves > Galliformes > Numididae > Numida > Numida meleagris. The sequence continues at coordinate 104,443,800 of NC_034410.1, forward strand.
AAGTTGGGGTATGAAAGGATTGAGCACAGCCCTGCCGAAAAGGACTTGTGGGTACTGGTGGATGGGAAGCTGGACATGAGCCAGCAGTGTGCCCTCACAGCCCAGAAAGCCAACTGTATCCTGGGCTGCATCAAAAGAAGCGCAGCCAGCAGGGCGAGGGAGGTGATCCTGCCCCTCTGCTCTGCACTGATGAGACCTCACCTGGAGTACTGCATCCAGATGTGGAGTCCTCAGTACAGGAGAAATGTGGACTTGTTAGAGCACGTCCAGAAGAGGGCCACAAAAATAATCCAAGGGATGGAGCACCTCCCCTACAGGACAGGCTGAGAGAGCTGGGGCTGTTCAGCCTGGAGAAGAGAAGGCTCCCTGGAGACCTATAACAGTCTTTCAGTATCTAAAGAGGAGCTAAAAGAAGGAAGGGGATAGACTCTTTAGCAGGGTCTGTTGTGATAGGACAAGGGGAAATGGTTTCAGCCTAAAAGAGGGGAGACTTAGATTGGATGTAAGAAAGAAGTTTTTTATACTAAGGATAGGTAGGTACTGGAACAGGTTGCACAGAGAGGTGGTGAATGCCCCATCCTTGTAGATATTCAAGGTCAGGATGGACAGGGTTTGGAGCAACATGATGTAGCTGTGGGTGTCCCTTTTCGTTGCAAGGGAGTTGGACTAGATGGCCTTTAAAGGTCCCTTCCAAATCAAAGGATTCTCTGATTCTACTCCAGAAACTGAACCAGATATGACCTTTCATATAATGCTGTGATTCAAAAAACTGAAATGAATAATTGAATAGGTAAGAATTATAAAACTGTTCCTATTTAGCATAAGTAGTAGACTTTTTTGTTCAATAAGCTATAATGGCTGCAAGATGCCTGGAGTCAACATTTTGTGTTACATTTTATACCTAAGATAAAGGCCTTTTGGAAAGTACTGTATTCTCTCTGAGGGCAGGAAAAGGTTGATGTTCCTGAGACACGTTTCCTTCTCTGCTCAGTTTTTCTGTACTTATCATGCACATAAACATGTATGCCTATGGATACATGGGGCATAATATTGCTTGAATGACTATTGTTTACAAAATTCATGTGGCTGAATGCACTATTTATTCAGAAACGGTGGTATTATATTGACCTATATAAATAGTTTGTGCATCCTCAATTCAAAGAGCAGAAAGGGAAGCATTATTAGAAGTGGAGTTTTGACTAGTTTCAAATGTTGACTTCAAATTGCAGACTCCTTTCTAAACCTGTAAATTCCTTTTCTGGCTTCTGATGGATATTTAAACTAACATTAGTCTATTCAATTACTTATGTAGCTGCCTACGCTTACATCACAGGTAACAGAACAACCAACTTCCCAATAGCTTTTAATGAAGTAAGGTATTTTTCCTTCATGTAATACGTACATTTTTCCTTTTAATTTTTTTTCATTCATTTTAAGGGGAGAGACTGATTGCTTTCCAGTGTTTCTGAAGTCAAACATATAACACTGTTTCCTTTACTCCTGAATCTCTGCATATCTAGTTCTTTGTTTCCAATTCTACATCAAAATAAAAACTCGTGGTGGATTATGTCCAAAAGCTTCAAGCTGCTGAAGAGACAGACATTGGTACAATGTAGGAAATTACATTGGCTTCAACCAGGACCAAGAAAGTCAGTCAAGTTATCAGCTGAAATAAATTTATAAATTGACCATTCAAATAAAATGGTTATGCCAATGTATTGGATTAGCAAAAAGGAAGTTAATTATGCATTATATAATTAGTAATAAAAACTGTTTATTTTGCACTCATATAACCTCTACCCACTGACTGAACTGAACATGTTTCTACTGTCTTATAAGAACTTTTTATAAGTTTGTTTTCTTTATTTAGTGAGCTAGTAGAGAACTGATGACTGTACAGGTAGATTTTTTTTCTCATAACGCAACATAATGCCATGCAGTGAAGCAGCACACAGGTCCTGCTGCTCACATGTCCAACCTTCTTGCACTAAGAACACTTCCTCACTCCACTCAGCAGATAATGTCTCTCTGTGTTCAATTCACCTTCCAGGCTGCTTGTTCATACCTAAACAACTCCCAAATAGTATCTCCAAAATCACTGTCACAGAGGGAAGCTAGTGAAGATATTCATTAATGAAGACTTTGTTGATCCTGTCAGTAATACAAAATATCAATTATTCTTTAAAATGAACGATAAGACTTCAGCACTATTATCACCTGCAGTATGAGGGAAAAAAACTGCAGAAGTTGCTGTTCATCTCCTTCCTTTTGTTTGGATTTCAAGTAAAAATTAGGCTAAGCTTTCATTCATAACAGATTGCTAGTCACCCTCCTTCAGCACTTCAGTGTCCTTCTCACAGCTATTATTAATCTTACACAAGAAGTCCAAAGAAGTGCAACAAAGCTGAGAAGGGTTTGAAACACAAGTCTTACAGGGAGCGGCTGAGGGAAGCAGGATTATACAGCCTGAAGGAGGTTCGGGGAAACATCATCGCTCTCTACAACTCCCTGAAAGGAGGTTGTAGAGAGGTGGGTGTTGGCCTCTTCTATCTGGTAATAATGATAGAAAAAGAGGTAATGGCCTCAAGTGCTGCCAGTGGAGGTTCAGACTGGATACTGGGAAAAATTTCTTCCCAGAGTAGTGAGGCACTAGCACAGGCTGCCCAGGAAGGTGATGGAGTCACTGTCCCTGGAGGTGTTCAAGAAACGTGTAGATGTGGCACTGAGGAACACGGTTAGTGGGCATGGTGGGCTTGGGTAGATGGATGGACTAGGTGATATTAGTGGTCTTTCCAACCTTAATAATTCTACGATTCTACGATTCTACGATTCTACGATTCTACGATTCTACGATTCTATGATTCTATGATTCTATGATTCTATGATTCTATGATTCTATGAACATTGTGCTTTGTGGATGCTGTGGCCTAAAGGAAAGCCAGCTTTACACAGATAGCATGAGGGAGGGGCAAGTTTGGCACATGGGTCTTGGAGAGTGCTTGTGCTGTGCAGCTGGGCTCAGGAGCTGGGAAGTGCTCCTATGCTCATCATAGCAGAGAACCACCAAGAGCATTAACAGCGACTTCAGTGGTAGCCACTCATAATTCAGAAAGAGTCATAGTAACTATATGCAGGCAACAGCTTCCTGCAGCTAAGCCTAGATGCTACTGCAAGCCCTAGAGTCATTGAATTTGACTTTACCGGAAGATAAAATTCACTAGTAACAATATATATATATCACAGAATATAAATAAATAAGTAAATAAATAACTTCAAAAAATAATGTATGAATCAAAGGAAAATTATACTCCAGAACTGGGAGAATAAATGTAAGGCATAGCAGGAAATGTTAACTGCTTGCAAAAGTAGCAGGCCACTGTTTCCCAGGGCACTTATGAATTTAAATATTTTTCTGTTACAGGTCACTGCAAAGGTTTGACAGAGAAGGCAGACGTCATGTCAGAGTTGGCAATTTCATCATGGCATTGCTCTAATCGGTCTCATTTCCACACACTTCTTTTTAATTCCTCACCTCCTACTTCTTCCATTGTGTTTAATTTTTCTAGTTTTGGTGTAAAGCTATCTTTCTGATTGTGTTCCCCACACATTTTCAGCATCTCAGAAATGACAGTGTTATCATCACAATTATTATCAACAGTTATTGGCAGTAACAGTGAGCTGGAATGAATAGCATGCATACATTGTCTATCTGGAGGAAGCTGAAAAATTGCCTCTGACACGATCCAGCAAAATCAGATTTTAACATCCAATTTCTTATCCAGACAGATGAATGGATAATATAATGCAAGTTGATGTTAATCAGGCTGATAACAAGAGACACTTCCCTATCCAAGCAACAGTTTTTGTTAGAGATAGCTTCTTTTGGGCTGAGATGGATGCTTAGCAGTATGAAATAATCTTTACAGGAGGAGTCTCTACTCAAGAAATATTTTATCAGCAATAAAATTGATCCTGCTGATACTGAAATGAGATTCTCAAAACACATCAAAACATAAAGTATATGACCAAAGATAGACCTGTACATCATATGCATTATGGTCTGTCTGCCTTATGTTTCAAGCAATTCCCAGGAGCTACAGCTTCATAAATTTAAAATAAGATATGTCGGTGAGTGCATTGCCATATGCCACTTGTCATATATCCTAAAATGCAACAGGTGAGATTCTTCCTGTCCCCGCTTTACTTGTTACTGAAAAATCACTTCATCTTCCCATGCCTCATGTTCCTCATATTAAAATAGGCCTATTCATGTTGACTTCCTCATTCACTGCTTTGAAAGAGCTAATGGTACTTCTTATTTGCCTTCTCTTGGGTATACGTATGCTACTAGAGAAACTCTGTTCTTTTACCTTCCATGTAGGTCTGAATATGGCATTGATAAAATAATTTAAATATATGCTTCTGGTTCCCAGAAAACAGATAATTTAGGAAAGTCCTACGCTAGCTTGTTTGTTTAGAATAGAGGTCTATATTGACATAGGAATGACAGATCCTCCAGGTAACTTCTGGAGAAACATACATCCTTTAATCAAGAAAATAATGTTATAGTAGAAAAGTTTAATTATTTAGGTTGTTGTTGAGGGAGGGGTGGGGGGGGTTGTTGTTTGTGGTAGGGTTTTTTTTATACTTCCCACATGGGAGACTTTCACTCAAGGCTATGTCTGAGAACTATTTCAAACTTCAATATTAGGGTGTGTTTTTGTGGTTATCTTGTGTAGATTCAAGCTCTTGCTGTAGCCTGAAGGGGCTGTCCTATCTATCCTCTGCCCCTGGTTTTGCAGCATTAGTCCTTCCATCATCTGCTCTGGAAGTTTCTGTACCTTTAAAAATTGCAGGTTTTAAGCCATATAGGAAATCTGAAAATTATGTGTAGTCTGTCAGACAACAGAATATATATATGTTCTTTACGGAGGTGGATAATGCAAAACTGTATTAATACGTATACTTAGTTCAGACAGAAAAAGATATGAAAACATTTAACACAAATTTCTGCATGAAATTTTTTTCATGCAGAAAAAAAATCTGCATGAAAGTTCCCCGAAAAATCAGACCAAATCAAGGCAAAGCGGAAAAAAAAAATGTTAAATCAAAAAATAAATACTTTTCAGTAAAAAAAAAATACTGATCAGTATTATGCAACTGAAGAACAAAAAGGAATAAATTAATAATGGTACAGTTAACGAAAGCTAAATATTTTAATTTGAAAATTCAGTTAAATATCCACATTAATCTGCTCTGTAACAGTTTAATAAAGTCAACATGAATTTGTGACTAGGTTAGTTCAGAGTTTAGCATCCAAGACTGTGCTATGCTGACTTTAAAGGCGCTTTTAATTCTTTTCATGCATTTTCCACTTAAATTCTCCCCTGAATTAGTTAAGGTTGTGAGTGTGAGTGTTAAAACACAGAGAAATTAATGTTGGGAATGTGAAAAAAAACACCAGCAATATAGGTTGAGACTTGTCAGTGTCTTTTGGCATTATCTGGTGATGAGCAAAAGGAAATATTTTCACTCCAAAGGAAAAGTGCTATTGTACCAGAGATGTAGTTTGCTTAAATGCTCTCTGAAAAGAAAATATAGGAAGTTCACTATCTAGGCCACAATACTCAGCCTGCTACCATGTTTTTTCTGAGTCCTTTAGCATTCCCACCTGGTAACCTCATCACTCGGCCTGAAGGGATGGAGCTGGTGAGCAGCTCTCCTTGAGAAAGGCTTTATGCCAGTATCCACACCGAAGCAAGAGCTGGCAACAGATTTATGCCAGCAGGAATGTCTTACCTGCAATTCAGCTATCTCATCATCATCAGTGACTCCCTCCTCCTTCATCTGTGACACAAATATGCAAAAAAAACTTCATATAGCCTCTTATTTTGTAGCCATATCACATTGTAAGGTAATACTGATTCTTCAGAACATATGAATTTAATTTTCATTCATTTTGCAAAATGACATGTACATTGATCAATTTTGTTCAATTAAGAGCACTAATATAGAGTTAACAATCACAAAAAATTGTTAGAAATTTGATCAAGTGACAATTTTTGTCTTGTTTTGCCACCTAAATGAGACACAAACAGTTGTACCATTTAAACCATGTAAACATTAATAAAATCTATGTGGAAAGGCAGAGGTCCAGAGCAGAATCACATTATTGTTATTGTTATTACTGTTTTTACATATATTTTACACTATTAACTTTTTTGAGCATCTCCCTCTCAGTGGACACCTTACAGGCTCTGATCCTTTTTGTCCATGAGACCTGAGCAGTTTACAGAAGGGCTCTCTTACCCCATTACTTTAATTGTTCTCAGAATATCAAACTATGAATAATATCAACATTTTATCAGAATAAATACATACATCTAACTTTTCCACGATTAAAGTATTTACTATTAGTTCATCATACTCTCCTTTGTTATTCCCTGTTCATTTTTTCTAGGTGAAGCTCTTTTTTGCTCTTGGAAAAAATATCGATTCCATTGTTCCCAAAGGGTAACAGTGAGTGGTTTAAGATGTGTTCTCTAAGGTAGATCAAATCAAACCGCAAGGTCTTGCTTCTGGGACACAGCAGCCCCACTGTCAATACAAGCTGGGGGACAAAAGAATTGAGCACAGCCCTGCCGAAAAGGACTTGTGGGTACTGGTGGATGGGAAGCTGGACATGAGCCAGCAGTGTGCCCTCACAGCCCAGAAAGCCAA
>NC_034410.1:104451129-104600573 GCF_002078875.1 Numida meleagris
AGGTACTGGAACAGTATCATTGGAGACATTCAAGGCCAGGCTGGATGGGGCTCTGAGCAACGTGCTCTAGCTGTAGGTGTCCCTCTTCACTGCAGGTGAGTTGGACTAGATGGCCTTTAAAGGTCTCTTCCAACTCAAAAGATTCTATGATTGCAATTTTTTTTGTCATTAAAATATATTTTTTAATTCTTAATGTGCAAATTATGTTTTCTAAAGTTTGACCATTTTTTTAAAATCTGATTTGAAATGTCATATGACACATTTTTCCATTGAACAATTGTTCTTTTTTATCCCCTCTGATAAGTCCATATGCACAGTTCTTCATAGGGAGGTATGTCCCAGAGAGATACAGTATAATAGCTGGTGTTCTTTTAATTTTTTTTTAATTTTCACTTTTTCTGTAAACATTGCTGTTGTTTGACGCATTTTATTCTCTTCCGTACATCAAATTAATTTTTAATGTATTGAAAAAATTTACAGAGCAAAGGTAAGTCTGTAAAAGAATATGTATATTTCACATTTGCAAGAAATTTCTTATATTCAGTGATCAAAATAAAAATACAGAACTGGCAGGAGCATAAGGCTTCATCCCAGGAGATGCTGGATAGCCCTGCAGGTGCTGATCTCTGTTTTCCCATCTTGAGTTCAGTCCTAGGAGATGCCTGGCACCTCAGTGGGCTCAAGGAGCAAGAGCATGCCAGTTGTATTGCTCTTTTGGAGGCTGGAGCTCGTACCCTCCTCACAAGTCCACCAGCACAACAGATATTCACTTTTTTTTTTTTTCCCAAAGGGTGCAAGGAGAGAATTACAAAGCCTTCAGTGCAGCAAAAAGAGATCCATTGCTGAGTACAGGTTTCTTCATCCCTCACGTATTTGTTCCCATGCTATCCCAAATGAGGCCCAAAGTGAGTACATCCTCCCTTGGCTCTCCACCACCTATCGCTTTGTGCAGCTCTCCAGGTTCTCTGGCACAAGGAGTGTGTGCTTTTCCATCTCCGCCATGTCAGCAAGAGCACAACCCATAGGAAAGGAGAGGTATGGCATGCAGGTAATGAAAGCAGAAAGCCTCCTTTCTCTGCCTCTGAATGTTTTTGTGGTCCAATGAGGAAAACACTTTTTTACCCCAAATTAATATGTTCACTTTTTTAATGACAAAAAAGTGCTCAGAGTACTGTGCTTCTGTGGACAGTGTGCATGGAACTGACTTCTTGCCTGACTGCAAACAAATGAACGTGTATTTTTAACTCAATCATTTCTTAAAGTCTATATTCCCTACAGTAATATTCATGAAACTCCTCTGTTGTACTCGGTGTAAGGAGAAAACTGGCAACTGCATTCAAAGCAAAGATAAGTTACCATTTTAACGATTCCTTATGTTGTAATTTATAAATCACTCAGTATCTTCTGAGCAAAGCTTGCCTTCTGTTTTTAAAACGTACCCTTTTGTATCCAACAAAGGGTTTCAGTGCAATAAGCATTAAGGTGTGTCTCTTAGCTTTTACCTGCAAGCAATTATGATGTTGTCAAGCATTTCAGATGAGACCAGCCCAGGATTTTGGGGTGGGGAAAGACACTCTGTTATACAGCATCTACAGTGCTTCCTTCAGAGGGAGGCAGAGACACCTTGAAAGGCTGACTGTAAGGACATCTACCGAGTGCCTTTTTACATAGACACCAGAGTGGGGGGGGGAGGGAAGAGGAACAAGCTTGCAACCATAACTCAGTTGGACTTGTATCCGAGAAGTCAGATGCAATGGATTGGCTCCCTCACCGAACAGCTGCTTTTCTGTTCCTCTTATTGGTAAGTCAAATTTTACAGCAATATTTGGAAACTTTGTCATTGTGCCGGTTGAATCCTCCTCAGCAGACCATTACATTTCACGGTGTAAACTAATAACCCCCCGAAAAATCTTGTGAATTTAGCATAAGTCTTATTTTAAACTGCATTTCTGAAGATTCTGTACAAGTAATTTAGGTTTTCACTAAATGCTGACAAATGTTTATTTCGATTACGACTTCGTAGTCTTTTGATGCTTAATATATAACTTCCCATGTTTAATGCTTGACTTTTCAGGTGAATGTTATATATGGGTGCTATTTAAGGAGTCACTTTTTAAAATAAAAATCTTATCATTTATAAAAAAAATCCTGATAACCTCACTGGATATTAATTTGTTCTGTGTCTTTATTTTTTTGTTCGATTGAGAGAAGGTGAAGAGCAAATATATTTTTTTAAACTGGATAGTTTCAGAACTGTCTGAATCTTATGGCTGTAATCAAGAGAAAAAGATGAAATGTAGTGAAAATGATATCCAAGCAAAAATCAAGACTTTGCCCATTATTTGACATTACTAAGAACTCCTACCTTGCACTGTGTGTGTGTATGCTTGCTCAGAGCAGCCATGTGCCGAGCAAGTGAATCCATGATGAAAGTGTCACTCCTTGGGTTTGTTTTTCTTACTGGAGGAGGAAAGTTGTGGCTATGGTGAAGCAAAATAGTTGTACAATGTGCTCATCAAGGCACGGAACTTACCGAGAAACGACTTAAAGGAATTACGGTGGCTCTTTTACTCCTGCATTGTTTTTTTCCTTTTTGCATGGACTTTTTCACTCATCTGTGCTGCTCGTTTAAATTTAGGTAGAGTGTTAGGGCCCTGAAGACTGAAAATGATAGAATTCATAGTATAGTTCTGTCTTCTTGTGGCTTTCAGTTTACACAATGTATTAGAGTAAGTGTTTGTTAACTCCTTGTCACTGTCACCTCTGGAACTATGGTGAGCAGGAAAAAAGAGGTATGTTTTTATAGCATACAAAATCCTGAGACTTGCTTAGAGAAGATAATCCCTGGCTTGTATGTTGCAGGCATCAGTAAAGCAGAACTAACTAGCACAAGGGAGCTGCCAGGAAAACAATGACAAAACTTGGCCAAAGTACACTATGGTTCGGATGCGTTTCTACTTGTATAATGAAGCAAGCAGCTCTCTGAGATTGGCATGTTGCACATCATGCTAAGAGTGCCATATTTTTATATAACATTAGTGAATATTCATTTTACTCAGTTACCTGATGTTACATACTCCGGATGAGTTAAAGTTTAAAAAATAAGTTCACTGCATGGTACTTAAATCTATATATTCAGAAGAGCTTTTACTGCTTTATCTTCTCTCATGAACTCTTGAGAATTTTCATTCTTTCAGTATATTGCTGTTATGGTTGCGACTGATTTGGAATGTGTCAAGAAAAAGGAGTGACTGAGAAAACTGCCACTATGTTTTGATGAGTATCAAATATTCAGACTCCCAGAGGAAATGATTGTTGTTCTTGTGTGCTTCCCTGCACAGCAGTGGTCCTGGTGGCATGTAAAGCATAATAGTATCTTTCAGCACTGCAGAGGAAGGTGATGGACAAACTGTAGAGATTAAGTATATTATGTAAATTATTTTAGTGCAAGACTGAAAAACAGTCTTGGCTTTTGGCTTGATTAATTGTTCATGAAAATTACCTGTCTTAGTGTGTCTCCCTAGTTAATGGTTAATAACATGTATCAAATAAAAAGTCTGTGGAGTTATACATATTTTAGCACACTAGTGCACTTTCAAAAAAAAAAGAAAGCAGCTCTGAAGCTAATAATTCTCCATATACATTTCATCATTGGTGGGACTGATTCTGCAACCCCTGCTCACATGACTTCAAAGGCATTATTCTCATGAGTAAGGGAGTTCTGTTCGTGGTACTTGCGCCGACACGTTTTATGGAAATAACCTGTTTGATCAGGTATGACTCTTCTCCTGCCAGCCATCATGTGACAGCTAATAATTTTAAATTCACCACATCTCTTATATGCACTTTTGTCTGGCTATATTTTCCCATGTCTTATCTATGCTTTATTTTCCAGTCGTAAGGCTGCACTTACACCTCCTACTCGTAAGCTGGGTTGCACTTAAAAATATTAAGGGGCCCAATCTTCTCCACTTTGGCACTTGCATACCAAACATCTACCAGGATGTAGCTGGGAAACTGTAAGCTACTCTGAAAAATTTAAAAAATATTGTAGAAATAGAAAATAAAGTCATTCTGCAGAAGTATCACCCAAGATAAGCTTCTTAAGTCTGCAGTTACATTCCTGTGTAAAAATGGCCCCTAGATGGCATTCAGAGCTAGAGTGCTAGCTTAAAGACTCTAATGTGTCTTAGAGCGCTAAGACATATTCAGGCTTTATTTATAAGATTTATTGAGGAAAGCATGATTAGAGCACATCTAATTTGAAAAACTAAAATTTGAATGATAATGGCTTACAACATCCATCAAAATCATTTTTCTATTCATTTTTCTAATGGTTGAGTTCAGTTACTCTATGGAAATGTATTATTTCTGTATGATTTGTCCTCTGCTACTTTGCTCAGTAGAAGAAAAACAAACCAGTGGAAACTTTCCCAAAGTGGTCAGTTCTTTGAGTAAATACATTTTAAAATAAACACAATTTTGGAATTTATTCCTCTGACTGACATGATTATTATATTTTTGCTGAAATAACAGTGGGTAACAGTGGATAATAGTGAAATAACCCTCCATTTGGGGTAAAGTACTAAATATTGACTTCGCTTGCTAAGGCAGGAAGAAACAGAAACAGCTAACTTTTGCAGAATTACAAGACAAACTGATGAAAGAAAAATCCCCCCAAATTTCCCCTTAAACCTCAAAGCACATTCATCAGTGACCTGCAAAAATGAAAAGTACACACAAAAAATCTTTTCCTTCTTTTTGTTTAAAAGTTATCAAATGGCTTATTTTTAAAGTATAAGATTGTCTTACATTTCAGGTTTGCTTGTTATTTCACATGCATTGGTACATCTTTTCTTAAAGAAGTATAGAACGCATAATGGGAAGGGTTCATATTTCAACCTTTTGCTGGTCAGAGCTTTGGCTGAGTAAGGTGTAAAAGTCTCAAAACGCTGACACAACCAGAGCTACCATGGCACCCTGATGAGTCATATAATGTATGAGAGTTCTCAGCACTCCTCCCATCACAGCCGGTAACAATACCGCCTTTGACTTCAAAGAGTGAGAAGCAGATCCAGTATGAATAATGCTGGGAAGATGTTAAAGGCATGTTCAGTCATTTAGATACGAGTAGGTGGAGGAGGATTCCGTAAGTGCGTATAATATTGCTTGGCAGTCAATTGATGATTAGTTAATTTGTGTTTGTAAATTGCTTTGAAAGTGCAAAGAACCATGCACATCCTATGGGCCTCATTCTGCTCCCAGTTACATCAGAATAAACTTAGAATAACTTCAGTGTGACTCTAAGGCGCCATCTTCTATACAGAGTTCATCATAATAAAATGAAGGTTTTCAGACAGACTACTGTTAGAATGACTGCCACAATAAATATGTCTTCTGCTTGCACTTCTCCCAGCCCACACCAGAAACAGCTTGTGCAACTAGCCTCTAGTTTCTCTGCATTTTTCAGGGACAGCACATCTTGATTTCATCCTGATCAGCTTGCCTGCCCCAGGGTCTTCAAGATACATCCCACATATTTCAGTGCCTCCTATTGTTTTAATTGTCATTAATCACTGAACCTGTGGAAAGTACAGCATGCAGACAATCAGATACTGGTTTAAAAGGGAAATTTGTTCGCTATTTAGAAGGATACCAAAGTTAGCTGCTAGCAGACAGATGGCAAAATATACTTCTTCACTGGAAACTGCACTGGAAAAAAAGAGTTTGCATTGCATAGAGATGTGAAACATTGACAGTTGGAGTTGAGGGGAGCCTTCTAACTGCTAATGAAAGGAAAACATTAGAAAGCAGGAAATTCTTCAGCCCTGGGTCGTTCTGGGTAGATGTCACTCCAGAACTGTTTAAGTTTAGCTGGTGAACCAGGCAACTGTATCTGATGTCTGTCTGCCCTCATTCCTATAACGTAGCAGTAACTGAGAGAGCTACTGAATACAGACATCGAGTTCACCAGATCAGGATTTTCAAGGAACATCACAAACTGTACTAAGGACTCTGGATTCAAAACCATCACGATTTTTTAATGAGTTTCTATTAGCAACATGTAGTGGCAGAATTTTTGCCTTCATCAGTGAGGGACAAAGCAGGAAACACGGGGCCTTAATTTACAATTGCCAGCATTACTGATGAAGAAATTATTGGTGTTTCCATCATTGCTGCTCCAATGGATGAAACTCCAGTGTAAAATGGATATTCCTCATTGCTTGAAAGAACTTCATATAGGCTAAAATTAAGGGGTTTAATGAATATTCCTGTCCTTAAAGAACATAATTCTTTATAGTTTTTTTCTTTAGAGAGACACCCAACAGAGTTTTTCAGCTAGGCCTTTTAAGCACAACAGTGACATGACTGGATGTGAGATATTAGTTTCACTGTTAAATAATAGAATATGCCATAGGATGCAGTCAGTAGACAAGATTCACTGGCATTGCATTAGAAGGTGTATACTCATAATTTTCTGGGTCAAGACAATTGCTTACATGCCAGAAGGGATTTCAGCCTAAGGGTGGAGAGGATTTCACTGTACTTGCCAAAGCAAGCTCTGTTATGACAGTGTGATCAACTGATATGAAAAGTTGAATCAGTGCAATTTCTGGTGGACTTTATCAGTCAGCCTCTCTGCTGAGGGTGTAATCAGCACCTTCCACTCTCCCATGTTTCCCCAAGCCACAAAGGGGATTTAAAAAGTACAGGCTTTATTTACTACCAAGGTGAAAGCACCCCACAGCTTAAATGGAGTCTAATACTGCAGACTGCCTTCTCTAAGATGAGTAATGACTGCATATGAATGCCAACTGAAGATTTAATCTGTCACCAAGACGTTAAAAGCTATATCAATGTGTTTAACACAGCATGAATGTATCTATTTCCTTTTCAAAGACCTATAATGACTGTAATGATTTTCCTGCAAAGTTTTTTTCTTTGCAATTTGTGTCAATATCCTGCTCAAAGAAACAAACAAACAAACAAAAATCTTACTCCACGGATAGTCTCATAAATTTGAAGGTACTGTACACAACAAAGAGGCAGATCCACATTATAAACTCCCTCCTTCACAGATTAGGGCAGTCCAATCTAATCTTAATCTATTCCATGTAAAATTGTTTTAACATGAATTAAGAGGAAAACAGTCTGTGCCTATCTTCCAGTCTTGAGAGAACAGCCTTTCAATACATTTGAACTGAGGAAAGTCCCATGACGTAAAGTTACTAACAAGGAAAAGATCATCACAGATTACATCCATGCGATGTCTGTCCTACAGTACACCAGACAGAATGTCAGTCAAAAAATAAAAATAAAATACATAACTGAACTTTACTGGGAAACTATACAAAAGTGGAAAATTGGTAACTAGAACCATTAGTCACATTTGGCAAGAAAAGGCAAACTCTGCATCAACTTTTTGAGTCACCTAGGTATTTTGTTTCTCCAAATGATGAATGAAGCAAGCATCCCGTCCTGCAAATGCATGTTTTTCACCTTTCATGATCTGAAGAGAGTAGAGGTAGATCCTAAACCTAAGCTCTGAAGAGGTACATTGACAAAGTGAATTTCATTTTCACACTTTATTTAGGAAGAAGGTTAATGAAACTGTGCTTTCTTTTAAATTCTGCTAATCAAGAAAATGATGGTTCTCTATGATTTTAATTTTAAAATAATTACATATTGCATCTGATCCTCTAAACTTTATTTACTCAAGCCTCTGGTTGTATAGTGAGACCTCAAATTGAAGCCCACTGAACTCCAGGGAAATCTACCCGCCAACTTCAGTTGGCTTTCCATTATACCTTAACCTCAAGAAAACTTCTTCTCCTTTTGTTTAAACTGTATATTGAAGTATTTTAGGTCTACTGTGGACTAAGTAAGAAAAAAATAAAGAATAAAGAATAAATTATTGCAATCATTACTTTCTTTTCAGCTGAGATGGCTACAATCTGAAAATGCATGTGAAAGTTGCATTTTGATAATAGGTATAATTTGAAATTTGCTGTGGCACATCTCTTCACAGTTCCCTGAAAGACAGAAATTATTTTGAATGTATTAATTTTCAAGGAATTGAAGTGATGGATATTAAAAAAAAAAAAAAAAGAATGGTACAATGAAATTTACAGAAATACTTCAGCTGTGACCTAGATAGGTTATTGAAATAGACTTCAGAAAACATGCTGTTCCTACCCTGCAATTCTGCAATGCATAGTAGTTGGGTTTGAACTACCGCATTTTGCCCTGCCTTTTTTATGCTAATCTTTTTATCATTCTTGCAGGTACTCTTGGATTTCAGCACAGGATTTCATGTAGAGGTAATAAATATTTCTTTAGAAACTGATTTTTTGATATAATGAAACATAATCACTTTAAGAATGACAAAATCAGTTTAAGAATGACATGGAAAATACTAAACAAGGACATTTCTGAGTTTTAAGGCTGAAAATATGTTTAAATATTAAACAGCTGCAGGTAATAACGTGTTCATCCCCTCAAAAGAATTTCTCCTGAACCGATATGAATATCTCATACTCAGGAATACTTGTACAGTACACGTGCACGGTCTTAGAGTTTGGGACTTGCTAATGTATTAAAAAAACATATTCTAGAAAAATTTCTTTACTCCTTCTTGTTGTGGGAAGTTTTAAATATCTGAATTAATTTAAAATATATTGAGGTTGGTGCTCATATGACACTGGAACTCTATGTCAAAGGTAAAAGAATGGAATGGAAATGGAACGGCAAGATGGAAAACCTTCAGAAGACAAAAACGTGAATGGATAAAATTTGCTGCAGCTTGTAGAGAAGGAGAAGATAATTCTAAAAGGAATCCAATTGCCAGAGTAAGTAGAAAGCATAGCAGAAGTGTTCACTGACAAGGAAGCTTTTTCTAAAGACATGCTGATAAAAGAGATGTAAAAGCACATTTGCTTAGACTAGTCAAAGCAAGGAACGTGGAATAAAAGAAAGATGAGTAAGAATTTCCAGCTCTGCTGAGACAGTCTCATAATGTGAATGTACACAGCTGCTGAGGAGTGACCAAAAGCTTCCTAGAACATCGCAGTTAGTCTCCTTCCTGGAGAGCTCCAACCACAGTCTCTTTATCGTGCAGCGTCTTTGTTCTAGATCAAGATATTCTTTTCTCTCTCACTCTGAAAAACTCCTTGAGTGAGCACAAGTTCAAGGATGGTGCCTGACTCATGTAGACAACAGAGCAAAGAGCTTGGACTCCATGTTATAAGAAGGACATAAAAATGTTAGAGAGAGTCCAAACAAGGGCAACAAAGCTGGTGTAGGGTCTGGAGGCCAAGACATGGGGAGCAGCTGAGCTCCCTTGATTTGCTCAGCCCAGAGCAGAGAAGCTGAGGGGAGGCCTCATGGCCGCTGCGGCTCCTCGAAGGGGGCGGAGGGGCAGCACTGAGCTCTGCTCTATGGTGACAGAGACAGGGCCCCAGGGAAAGGCATGGAGCTGTGTCAGGGGAGGGGCAGCTGGGGATTAGGAAAAGATTCTTCACCAAGGGGTGGTAGGCATGGAACAGACTGCCCAGGCCTGTGGTCAAGGCCCCAACTGCTGGAGTTCAAGGAGCGTTTGGACAATGCTGATTTTGGTTGGTGCTGTGTGGAGTCAGGAGTTGAAGTCAATGATCCTTGTGGGTCTCTTCCAGTTCAGGATATTCTGTGATTTTATGATTCTATCCTCTCTCTACGACGATGTCCCTAAGGAGGTCCAGCTACTCTTGGAAGTTTCTGTCCCATAACAACTGCACTTCACTGCTAGAAGTCTAAGAAAGAGAAATCTTGTCCAGTACTTAAGCGCAGATGCAGCTGTAGGCTGTTTTGTGGAAAAGCCCTAAATGTGTACAATCAATTGAATCTTGTGATATGTGATTGGGAGAAAAACTGACATACAGAATTTATGAGGAGACTAATAGTAGGGAAAAAAAGCACTGCAGGGGTTCTCTGTAAAGTTCTCAGTATAAATTATTATTATCTATTATTGCAGATTCGATCAGACTGTGAAGAAAATAATCCAGTCACGTACAGCATCTCTGGAGTTGGAATTGATCGTGCCCCTTATGGAATATTTGTTGTTAACCCAAGAACAGGAGAAATTAATATAACATCAATAGTGGACAGGGAAGTGACCCCAGTATTTGTTGTAAGTACACCCCAATTTCTTTCCCTTTATAATGATGGATGTAGCTTGGGACAGGAGAAGCACAAGAAGAAACATGTTCTGATTCATTTGTTTCAGATTGCTGCTTTTCTTCTTTCACTTTTGGTTTTAAAATGAATAAATATCTTTATCTAGATACGCTGCTTTGCAAAACACTCAGTGACGGGTATGGATTTGGAACCACCTCTTGAACTTCGAGTCAGAGTTCTGGATATAAATGATAATCCTCCTATATTTGCACAATCGGTATTTACAGGATCTGTTGAAGAATGCAGTATGGACAGTAAGTAACTATGTTATGCCTATTATGGTAAAGTTAGCGAAGAATCCAGAATATAGTCAATATAAACCTGGTGTGTTCATTCTACTTTTTCTTAGACAATGACATACTTTTCCCAAAGCTACTGCAGAGGAAAGAGCAGAGGATGCTTCTCAGAATGTTATTAGAGCAGGGCTCAAGCTAATATCTTCAGTAAAATAATAATAATAATAATAATAATAATAATAATAATAATAATAATAATAATAATAATTGCAACTATACTTATTTCCCATGGCAGTGCAAAAAATGCATTTTTTTCCCATTTTTTCTATTTCAAATATTTGTGTTTGCAGCCTGAGTATTGCTGTTGCAGTAGAATATTGCTAAATAAGTCCCTTGTTAAACACTTAAAGTTGTTCTTTTTCCCTGAGCTACTGGATTCATTATTAAGCAGGAGAATAACACTGAGTGTGTTACTCATAATGGTGGTTAACACTCATGTCTGACCTTCTAGAAAATCTCATTTTAAACTGTTGAGATTTCTTATGTGGATATCATAGTACTGAGTGGAGACTCAATACTCACCAATTTTACATAGTCTCTATGGTGACTTAAGGAAGTTCAGTGAAAATCTACTTTATTCCACCTAACATTAGTTTTTATGAACTTTAAAGTCATTAACATTTAGTCATAATCAGAACAAAATTGAGCTGCAGTTTTTCTTCATAAATGTCAACAATGGGATAGCATTATGTCATTTTTTTATGCACCAGGTATTTAGCACCATCTTGATGAGCTTTTTTGCAGGAACAAAGCAGATTCTACGATTTAGTTTTAATTTTTATTTTTTTTATTCACAGACACACTGGTGATGAAAATAATTGCATCAGATGCAGATGAACCAAATCACTTGAACTCTAAAATTGCCTTCAAGATAGAAAGTCAGGAGCCTTCAGGCCAACCAATGTTCATTATGAATAAATATACTGGAGAACTCCATCTAGCAAACTATCTTGACAGAGAGGTATCATTTCTATTTCCAAAGTCAAATAACACGATACTGTTGTGTATCTTTAGGAGTGATATGATGCCAGGGGGAATGGGAGGGAAGGTAAGCAAGGTGGGAACAGCACAGGGAGGAGGGTAGAGAGAGAGAGAGAAAGTGTGCCTTTAAAAAAAAAAATTAAAAAGGAAAAATGTATTTTTATATGTGTTAAAATGAAACATCTGAGTCAAATTCCTGTATTAAGAAACAGTGGCAAGACATTAGTATTTATATTTTATAAGATGTAGAGATTCTTGTAACGGTAATTTCTCTTTCTGTGACAGCAACACAGTAGTTACACTTTGGTTGTGAAGGCATCAGACCGGGATGGAGCTGCAGATGGAATTTCATCCCTTTGTAGCTGCCATGTGAAAGTTATTGATGTCAATGACAACTTCCCAACTCTTGCTCAAAGCTCTGTAAGTTTTTAAAACCAAAAGCATCATGATCAGAAAACACAAATCCATTTCTGCTAAGCTGCCTCTGCAAACATTTGGATTGACACAGCTTTTTATATCCGCAACCAGAATCATGATTTACACAGAACACAGAGGTTGTTTTTTTTTTTTAATTAAATTTTCATTGATTCTTTTTTTTTAATATTAACTGTGGACAGAACATTCTTAAATAAAATTCTCTATGGTCAGCTGCGTTTGCTAATAAGTATTTATCTGCCATTCCAGTTTTCAGCAAGTATTTCAGAAAATTCACTCAGTTCAGAAATTCTACGAATACAAGCTCTGGATGCTGATGAAGAGTTTACTGACAATTGGTTGGCAGAGTTTTTCTTTATATCTGGTAATGAAGATAACTACTTCGAAATTGTTACAGATCCAGCTACAAATCAAGGAATCCTTAGAGTAATTAAGGTATGGATAAATACTGTGATTCAGCTATTGAAATAACCATATTAAAATTGTTTTAATTGTTAAAAAATATCACTAACAGCTCTGTCAGTCAAGTATTTAAAATAGCATAGTTTAAATAGTATAAATAAGATTGAAGTCATAGAATCATAGAATTGCTCAGATTGGAAAAGACCTTCAAGATCATCAAGTCCAACCACAACCTAACCATACTACCCTAACTCTAACAACCCACCACTAAATCATGTCTCTGAGTCCAGGAAGTTTTATTTGTTTTCTGGTTTTCCATGTTTTATTTTTTAGGAACTGAATTATGAACATATCCCAACTCACTCACTGAGCATCGGTGTCAGGAACAGAGCTGAATTCCACCATTCTGTTATGTCTCAGTATCAAGTCATTGGAACACCCCTCATAGTAGAAGTAAAAAACATGGTTGAACCACCAAGATTTAACCCATCTGCGTTGATCTTATCTGTACCACAAAGAACAAGGGTGAATTCTGTTGTGGGAACATACACAGCCTTCGATGAGGACACAGGCACTACTGCAACTAATGTTGTGTACGTTCTGCTCTACTTTACCCCCCACATGGAATAATTCTTTAACTAAGATTTCAGTGGAATAAGTAATTGGTAATCTTTATTCCAGTCAAAGAAGTAGAAAGGGTACTTATGAAGGGTACTTTAAAAACAACAGAAAAAAAAAATAGAATAACAATAGAATAATAGAATAGTATATTCTTATGCTATGATTGTTCTTGTTTCCTGACATACTTTTCTTAGCCTTGTGCACGAGACAGAGAAGATATTATTCTTCTATCAAGCTGCAATTTAAATAAATCAGAACAGATTTTCTGTGACCTAACTTAGGAATATTCTTTTTGTGAGATCTGAAACATTTACTAAAAATAGAGAATCTGTCACCATCTCTAAATAAAACAAGCAGAAAACCACAATAAAGGGCAATATTATAAAATCAGAAGAGAAGTCACTATTGGCTCACTTCAAAGTGAAAAATAAGTAAATCTGATTTTATATTTATTTCTGCTGAAAATCATGACAGTTTTAATAGAAAAATACTGTTTTTAAACAAATATAGAAATAAATGCACCCAATTTTAAAAAAATTGAGAAGTTTTCATAAAACAGAGAAAAATTATTAGCAAACACAGCCACAGAATGTTATCAGAAGAATTGTGGATTTAGCTACTGATATTATCATGAGTTCTATTAAAGCTTTACAGGATCCAGGTAGATTTCATTTATTTTTAGACTATGATATCACTTTCAAAATATAAAGGGCTCTGTGCACTTCCTCTATTACTGATTTTTTTATGGTGTATCTCTTTTGGCATCTACAGAAATCTTGCTTGAATAGGGTGAAATGCAATGGCATCTAGCAAAGCCTAAAGAAAAATTTTCTGAAGGGACAAGTATTATTTACAAAATGAATATGTAGTAGACCACTAGAACATATGAAGTCCCTGCTAACTTAAATAATTAATCCCACTCAAATAACTAGGTCTCTTATTCAACTTTATTCTGAATATTTTTCCTTCACCAACTACAGATATAGTATAGGACGTGATCCAGGTGCCTGGTTCAGAATCAATCAAAACACTGGGGAAATCACATTGAGCAAAGTTATTGACTGGGAATCCTCCTATGTAACAAATGGGCAGTACAGAGCTGAAGTTCTGGCTATTACCAGAGGTAAGAAAGAGGTTTTGTTTTCTGAAACAAAACTCTTCGTTCAATATATCTCTTTTCTTTCTTTTCAGTTCCATGTTTTCCCACCTGAACTCATTGTTTATAGTATCAATATTACCTCCTGATCACAAATACTTTCTTTTTACAGGGGTTCCTCGATATACTGCTACTGGAACCATTGTACTTACAATGCAAGACATCAGAGACAATTGTCCAATTATTAATACAGAATTAAGGAAAGTATGTATGCATTCCCCATCGGTGATTATCACAGCAAAGAGCATAAATGATCAGTACGCCCTCCCCTTTACATTCAGCATACATGGTGAACCTCAAACCACGTGGATTATCAGATCAATAAATGGTAAATTTACTCGCATTTTATAACAGTAAATCATAGTAATAAGCTCCTATCTAAGATAACAGATTAGGATACATTTTAATAACAAAATTGTAAAACAGTCATTAAAATCTGTTCTTCTCACTTAAATGTTTTATGTTCATATGAATCCAAAGAGTTACTCTGAATTTGCACATGTATATGTATTAATGTTAGAATTGAAGGAGATTACTACATGCATTTTATCTAGTTCTCATCTTTTAAAGGAGACTAAAAATGTGCTGGTCAAAAGAAAACAGCAAAACTCTGCATGAGTGTAACTATGATAAGCAGCTCTATTGGTCTAAACCTAATGAGGCAATTCAAAAGCAATAAGTTGATAACTTTTTATTTCCATTTTATCTAAGAAAAATCCTAAGCATATGACAAAGCTCTTGTATTCATTTATTAGAGTAAAAAGTTCTTAGCTGGTCTTTATTTTTATGAGAGTCTTATGAAAATGGCAAATAAAGATTACAAGTTTGCAGTTCATTCTGCAAAGTCTGCTTGCTTATATCTCTAAGAAAACATTTCAGACTCCGAGCTTATCCAATTTCCTCTAATGGACTTAATTAGCTAATGAATCAATCAAATCTCATACTATACTAAATGACAGAATTTGTGTAACTTACTGTATGCACAGAAGGATATATTAAATGGTAAATATCATAATTGCAACTACCTTGGTCTCATTTGTCCTAATCAGATGCAGATGCAAATGTAACATTAAATATTTTTTAAAAATACTGAAATACCTTTTGAAAAACAGAAAGCATAACTATCATGTAAATTCCTAGTGAGAGAAAATGAAGTTTATAAAACTTGCAATTTATATTAGCCATCATGGGAATAACAATGAGGAAAAGCATCAGTAAGATATAAAAAAGTGCATTTGCATCTTTTATATTTCTCAAGTTAAAAAGTGATGACTAGACTGATATAGCTGAGGTTTTCCAAAACTGAAAAAAAAGCAGCATAGGTCAAGATCATGTTTCAGCTTTGAATAAGAGCTCTCTATGCATAAGTGACTGAAAATCCAATGTAAGAATGAAGAACAAATCCAATGAAGATCTTAACTTTATTCGCAATAAAAAAATAAAAAAAGGTTTGTGCAATATTTAGATTCAGCACCTTAATCTAAACATTTTTCTCTTATTTTCCCCCCAAAGCTTCCTCTGCAGAATTAGTGAATCAGAACATGGACTTTTACCTTTACAAGATATCTATCAGAGTAAGAGATAGCCAAGGTCGAAGTTGCTTGCAGCCGTATGTGATTCCTCTGCAAGCTTGTCGATGTGACAGTCGCAATTACTGCAGCAGTGGGGCCACAAAAATAGTTATAATTGGAGGTGGTGGTGCTGGTGGTGGTGGAGCTGGTGGTGCTGGTGGTGCTGGTGGTGNGCTGGTGGTGCTGGTGGTGCTGGTGGTGGTGGTGCTGGTGGTGCTGGTGGTGCTGGTGGTGCTGGTGAAGGAGGCCAGGCTGGTGGAGGAACAGGACCAGACTATGATGGGATGGGGTATGAAGATGGTGGCGGCACTGAATCCAACACAGACTGGAGCTCAAACACTGGGGTGGACAGTGGAGGTTACGACACTTATACTGGAAGCACTGATACTGATTATGGCAGAAATGAATATCCTAGCGTATACGCCCAACCTTCTGCTACCACACTTAGCGGTTCTGCCATTGGCCTGATGTTTCTTGGTGGATTAATATTTGTTTGTAAGTATAAAATTAAGAAAATGATTATATTAACCTTTTTTGAAATGTATGTTTTTATTTTTCTGATTACTTTTTTGGTCAGTTATTTACTCCCATGGTCAACTCAAAAAAAAAGTTTTAAATTATAAGAGAATTATAAGTATATATTTGTATATTTATATTCTACATATACACATTTATTTCATTCAGAAATAACTATCTCCATCCTAAAAGTTAGGTTTCTTTCTTAGGTATTATTCTGTTCTCAAACCACCAGGCAGGGTCAAAATATTTAGCAGAAAATTGAGAAGATTCTGGGCAAGAACTGTTCCTATTGCTTTACAACATTTGTAATGTTGTAATTTGTTCTGTAGTTACATCACTAAAATAAATGGATCAAGTCAGGTATGAAAAGATGCAAGGAACAAAATTGCTTTGAACACTAAGCCAGAAAGATAAAGCTCATCAGCTTAATTTTTGAATCTTTTGGCCAGTGTTGCTAAACCATATGTCTATTAAAAAACAGTAGTGTCTGCGATAACAGGATCAAAGCAGATCATTCATTCATTCATTCATTCATTCACGTGTCCTAGTATTTTTGAAGAAGCATGAGTTTAAGGGAGAATAATGAGACAATCTAGATTTTATGCAACATAGGAACTTCAGCAATTACTTCCCAGACCACCACAATCATATGTAATTGTTCTTCTTTCATGATACAAGCATCAGGCAGTCAATATCTGAAATTGAACAGTGTTGAAATACTGACAACAACAACTATGGAAACCTGATTTTTTGAGGAGAGTAGTCATATTGGGTTTTGGTCTCTAATTAGTGTGAATCAACAAACAAAATTTTGAAGTTGTAAAAGGCTATCTTGTTTATAGTTCCTGTGTGGTCAATAACAGACTGCCTTTCTGCCTTCAGAAATCTCTTCTAGTCAGTGGTCTGGAATAAATACATCCTTACTAATGTGGTGTGAAGTAGCACTTTGTGCACTGTATAGCCCTTTCCCCTTTTCTCTTTGGTATACTTTGATGTTAAAGTGGGAGTTACACACACTTTGGTTAGTTTGCTGTAGGCAACTGTCTCCCTGCTAACTGCAGCAATATTAAGTTACTAACTTAATCATCTACTTTAACAGCTTAAACACAACCAGAATGAATATCGCAGCCCTTTCCTAAAATGAGCAATGGTTTTTGGGGTTTTTTTTTATGCTAGTTTTTAAAGCATTCAGCAATACCCAACACTAAATTATTGCAATAATTGCATAATATACCATACTGAGAAACCTGACTCGCCCTGTTTAATCACTTGTTAAAACTGGGATTTGGGGTTTGACTGTATTATTTTTCAAATAAGCATCAAGTACATGTAATGTGGAAATGCAACGTGAGAGTTAAACGAAGATCGCTGCAGCCAGACAGATAGCACTCTATTGATTCTCTTAAGTTTATTGTTACTAATGTGTATTTCTTTTCAACTACAAGTCTGAAGAGAAAAATGTACTCTTCTACATCAAGCATGAATATCACTGAATACTATATATAGCAAGACTGGTTTTGTTTGTTTAATTTTCATACATCTGCATCTTACATTCATTCATTTGAGGTACATCAAAGTCTGTTCCCAGGTGTAGGCATAAACTTGGAGTAACAGCTCTACTCCACCCTAATTTTGCTCTGCTGTAACTAAAGGCAAAATTATGCTGAGTACCCAAATACATATATATTCAAAAGCAGCTAAGGATTCTGAAAGCTAGACTTGCTGGCTGCTTACTTTGAAACATTTTAGAAGATACATTTTCAAAAGTTCTTGGGCACTTGCAGCTGAGATGTCCTAAATACCTGTTTCCTGTCTCTTACCTGTTAAGTGATTCCAATTTTGATGTCAATGAGTGACTGTTGTGGATGTGGACCTGGAGCTGCAGCTGGAGTTGGAACTGGATTTGAACCTGTACCTGAATGCACAGAAGGGGCAATTCATCCATGGGGAATAGAAGGTGCACAGCCCGAAGACAGGGTCAGTACATTCCATGTTTCAAAAGCCCACAGTAACTTGTGTTTACAGAAAAGACTACATCTGTCTAAAAGCAAGAAAGGGATTGTAGCACTATGCCATCTTTTAAAAGAAGCCTGGCATTTTCAGCCATTGCCAGGCAAGTATGAAAGGTGATTCTTAATTAATATTTGTGGATGGAGCTTCTGTGCTTTAGTTTGTACACAGTTAGCTTGGCCCAACAGTTTGGTCTTACTATTCCCTCAGCTGAAACACAATAATTGACAAGCTTTTCAAGTGCAAGGGAGGGGAAAAGAGCACAAACCATCTTCACTGATCACCTTTTCATTGAAAAACAATTGTAGTCTTTTTTTTATGGTAGTGGTAATTCATAGCTATCATTAACAGTTCAGGGTGGTAATTCCTTAACATGATTCACAAAGTCTTGGTCTTCATATGGGAATTTCAAAGTCATCATTCAAGGAATCAAAATGTTGTTTTCCAGGATGTCTCACACATTCTCGCCCCAACAACAGCTGCTGGAGGTGATTTTGGAGAACCCTCTGGTAAGAAGATCTTAAGATTTTCAATGTGCACTATCATTAAGCTATTTTTCAGTACTTCGTGTCCTCTGGCTCAAGGAGCACATGGGTTTCTCAGCTTAAAATCTGCCCTTCCAATCCTACTTCTGCATATAATCAAACTGACACTACTAGGATTTCCAGCATGTATAAAGCGTCTGAAGTTTGAGCCCTGAACATGAGCACATTCACTTCTGCAAACTACTTCCAGCTAGTGGATGAGTGCTCTTTTCAAAATACCAATTTTATAAGAAATCAGTCTCAAGATAAAATTAAGAAAATTTTCTTTTATAATTTAGTGGTGAAAGATTTTTTCCAATTTCCAGGCACTGCTTAGAAAAAAGGAGAATGGGATCTGTTGAGTAGCCAGTTATTTACTGTCCAGTTGTGTGCAGCTTAGATAGAGAGCTGACAAGCAACATAATAAATGTATGCTTTTGTAATAAGGTTTCCCCTGGAATTTGGTGTCCATAGAGAGTAAGTCACTTTTCTTTTCCCCATTCCATTCAGTAAGGATGCTGGTGCAGATTGATTTTCTCTAGCTTCTTATAGGAGGACACGTCACTCTGCAAGCAGCAACTTCTTTGATGAGCACTGATTAGCCAAAAATGTTATCCTCTAGATAAAAAGATAAGAGAACATTTTAGGTCATAAATGGGAATTAATAGTCTTTTTTCTCAGGGAAGTTTTGCTGCTGTGACAATTGAAAAGTTTAAGACTTTCACCTATGATTTACTTTATTTCCACTGTTCCGTATTGCTACAGTGTGAGCCCCAGGTTCAAATTCTACCAGCTGAGACCAAGATTAAATGAAAAAAAAAAAATAGAATTTGGCCTATATTTCTTATTGTAAGCATAGCCAAGACTATTGTTTGCAATTGCTTTATATTATATTACACGGCAATATTTAAGATCACACTTTCATTGCTATCGTATACAAAAAATTATGGAGAAGATAAAATTCTGTGGGTATGTTGTGGTTTAATCCAGCAGGTGGCACAGCACCACACAGTCTTTCAATCAGTTTCCCCTTCCCAGTGAGATGGAAAGAATAAAAAAAAACCCAACGAAGTAGAACTCATGGGTTGAGATAAAACTATTCACTAAGATAAAGGAAAATAGTTATGACTATATACATAAAAACATATATAACAAGTGAAACACACGTAATTGCTCACCACTCCCGACTGATGCCCAGGTAGCCCTCTGAGCAGCAGAAGGGAAAGAGATGAACTCACAACCCCTTCAGAACTCTCCTTCTGCATGATGTTATATGGTATTGAACATTCCTTTGGCCAGTTGAAGTCAGCTAACCTGATTCCATTCCCTCCCAGCTCCTTGGGCCCTTCACTGCAAATGGCCTTGGCTCTGTACAACACTGCTTAGCAGCAACTATAAACATCGGTGTTATCAACATCGTTATTCTCCTAGAATCAAAACATAGCATCATACCAGATACTCTGACAAAAAAAAATTCCATCCAAGCTGAAACTAAGACAGTATGATTTTATAATTTAGTGTAAAGTTTATTTTCATTCTCCATTATTAACATTAGTTATGATCAATTCTTCTTCACCTGAATCCCCACTAGTAATCTAACAACTACAAAATGTGAAAGGATTTACAAAGCTGTTTCTTTCAGTAACAAGTTTTAGGCAAACTGACTTTTAACTCTAGTGGGATTATATATGTAGATGTATATATTTGCATAAATAGCCATAAGATTATCTTATTTGCTAATGCAAAATCCCCTGGTCATATACATACACCAGATAGAGAAATTGCCCCTATTACACCAGTCACTCATTGATCTTTTTTAAAGCATGTATGCTTAGCCTCAGAAATAAAATCCAGGTTTTAGATGTCTTCTAGTATGCACTTAATTTTTATTGCAGTTTCAATGTTTGGCACATGTGTGTAGAACTGTGTCTAAAATAAATCTAAAATGCCTTTAGATGATAAGTACTGTCACTGCACTCTTTGCAAAAACAACTGACAAATTCTGTGAAAATTTTCACAGAACACAGGAGGACTAACTTATTTTCTGTTCTCAGATATATATACAAATACATACGGAGGAGGAGGAGTAGTAGCTTCTGGTGTGGAAGAAACTACAGGAGTTGGTTATGGCACTGGTACTGGTTATGGAACAGCTGGAG
The DNA here is from genome assembly GCF_002078875.1 of Numida meleagris. Lineage (NCBI taxonomy): Eukaryota > Metazoa > Chordata > Aves > Galliformes > Numididae > Numida > Numida meleagris. Next base: position 104,472,016 of record NC_034410.1, read on the forward strand.
GAATTTCTGGAACTGGTGAAGCAAAAGGGTCAGTTGGAGGAACAATAAAAGAATTTCGAGAAGGAGGGGTGAACATGGCCTTCCTAGACAACTACTTCTCTGAGGTAATGACATGGTCTTTTTTCGTCTTATATCTGTGAGCCTGTTGTTACACTATCCTACTAAGTGAGACTGTGGAAATACAAAATTGTAGAATCACAGAAACCTGGAATCATTTAGATTGGAAAAGACCTTTAAGATCATCATGTCCAACCATCAACCTACCACTAACAAGCCTACTACTAAGCCATGTCCCTAAGCATCACACACACATGCCTCTTACATACCTCCATGGATGGTGATTCCACTATTTCCCTGGGCAGCCCATTTCAATGTCTGTCAATAACTCCACTCTACTGAAACTTCCATGATATATAACTGGTGTGAGAACAAAGCTTACTGTATTAATAGGAAAAAAAAAAAAAACAGCATATTGATAATACTGCTTTGGAGTTGATGGCATAGGAGTCTTGATTACTCAGTAGGACTCCTTTTTGTAAAATTGATGGATACATTGTGGTTATGGGCAAGTGATTAAATTATTTCAAATTAATAAGTGACCATCAAATCTATTAATTTTCCAGTTTTTGGTGTATAAACAGATATTTACATTGTGAAGTTGTTCACAATTACTTACTCCAGAGCATAGATTTATCCTGAGCATAGATTTCATAGAAGCATAGAATCACCAAGGTTGGAAAAGACCTCTAAGATCATCCAGTCCAACCGTCTACCTAGCACCAGTATTTCCCACTAAACTATGTCCCTCAATACAACATCTAAATGTTTCTTGAACGCCTCCAGGCATGGTGACCCAACCACCTTCCTGGGCAGCCCATTCCAGCACCTGACCACTATCTCTTGAAGAAGTATTTCCTAACGTCCAACCTGAATCTCCCCTGGTGCAACTTGAGGCCATTCCCCCTCGTCCTATTGCTAGTTACACGAGAAAAGAGGCCAACTCTCACCTCACCACAACCTCCCTTCAATTAGTTGTAGAGAGCGATAAGGTCACCCCTGAGCCTCCTCTTCTCCAGACTGAACAATCTCAGCTCCCTCAGCCACTCCTCATAAGGCCTGTGCTCCAGAACCTTCACAGCTTCATTGCCCTTCTCTGAACATGCTCCAGAGCCTCAATGTCTTTCTTGTAGTGAAGGGCCCAAAATTGAACACAGTTCTCGAGATGTGGCCTCATCAGGGCTCAATACAGAGGGATGATCACTTCCCTGCTCCTGCTGGCAACACTGTTTCTGATACAAGCCAGGATGCCATTGGCCTTTTTTGGCCATCTGGGCACACTGCTGGCTCATGTTCAGCCGAGCATCAACCAATACCCCCAGGACCATTTCCTCTACCCTGTCTTCTAGCCACTCTGCCCCAAGCCTGTAGCGTTGCCTGGGATTGTTGTGGCCAAAATGCAGGATCTGTCACTTGGTATTGTTAAACTTCATCCCACTGGCCTCAGCCCAGCGATCCAGCCCGTTCAGATCCCTCTGCTGGGCCTTCCTACCCCTGGGCAGATTGACACTTGCTCCCAACTTGGTGTCATCTGCAAACTCACTGAGGGTGCACTCAATGCCCTCATCCAGGTAATCAATAAAGATATTGAACAGGACAGGCCCTAATACCAACCTCTGATTTCTCCCAGATTGTGATCTACCAAGTTGGCCAAGGAGAACTGTGTATTAATTTTCTGTTTGCCATATCCATCCCCACAAATTACCCCTTCTGCTGACAATCTCAGTCTCCCAACTCCCTGCCTCCTTTCCCTCCCGGGCCTCCACTTTTGTCTCTCCCTATGTCTTTCATCACATCCCTCTTTAAATTCTGCTCTTTCCTTCCCTCTCTCTCCTCAGTGATCACCCTGCCACCATCAACGTCATTCCAAAGCATAGATCCCTTTCCTGCTCAAAATGGATTCTCCACTGGGCACACCATGCCTTCCTGACTGTGGCCAGCCCTCAATGACTTCCCCTCTGTCCTGGTTTCCTTGCTGCTCTCCTTGCCATCCTGCTTCAGTTCTCTCCCTACTACTTTGTCTGGATACAGTTGCCCAAGAAGTATGTTCCTTTCCATGCATCCCACAGTCCGACCTTCTGTCAGCAGACCAATACCACCATTCCTTGGCTGTCTTGGCCAACTCTGTTTGTGCTATCCCCTCCCACCCACTTCTGTTGCCAATTTCAAAATTTTAACAAAGCATTCTTTTTATCAAAATAAAAAACTTTGGATAAGATTCTGGGGGCAAGAAGGCAGGAAATATCCTGCAAAATTATTGCCAATTATTCTGTTTATATAAAAGTTTCAAGTCTCTGCAGTAACTGTTTTAATGAAATCTGAGATATTAAGCATTTGCAAAAACAAGAATAAAATATGAGTAGCATTTGGATAAAGCTTATTTCAAGGTCAGAAACATTTTGATGATTATTTTTTGTCCTGTGATGTTCTCTTTTTTGAGTCAGCTAGGCCCTACTGTAATAGGGAAACCTCACTATGGTTTGAGTCATCATAGTTAAAAACTTGACACTCTGTTCACTTTTCTGTTTTTGCAAACTACAGAAAGCATTTGTGTATGCAGATGAAGATGAAGGTCGGCCAGCAAATGACTGCCTATTAATATATGATCATGAAGGAATAGGTACTCCTGTTGGCTCTGTTGGTTGCTGCAGCTTTATTGGAGAAGATACAGATGAAACGTACTTGGAAACTCTAGGACCAAAGTTTAAGACGTTGGCAGAGATCTGTCTGGGCAAGGAGATCGAACCTTTCCCTGATGCCAATCCACCTTGGCCAGGCATTAACGTCACCTTTCCCAATTCTGAATGTGACCTAAACCTCCCACCACCTGGAACCACGATCCTTGTCAACGGATCTGCACCTATGGCTCCCCCAGCCGGCACTACCACGGTTGTTACTGAAAACACCTATACATCTGCATCTACCGTACAGCCCCCGCGGCCAATGCCTGATCCTTTACTCCACGGCAATGTGACGGTGACAGAGACCTACGCCTCTGGTTCTCCTCTTTGTGTTGACCCACTGCGTGCATCCAATGTTGTTGTAACAGAAAGGGTTGTTGGTCCTGCGTCTGCCTCTGATTTGCGTGGCATGCTAGATATTCCTGATCTTGCAGATGGGTCCAACGTCATCGTCACAGAAAGAGTCATTGCACCTAACTCCCGGCTTCCAGCATCTCTGAGCATTCCTGATTTGGTAGATGGGTCAAACGTGGTGGTGACAGAAAGGGTGTTCAGGCCTGCCTCTGGGATGCCAGGCAGCTTAATAAATATTCCCTCAGAGTTATCCAATGCCCACAATGTGGTGGTCACTGAGAGGGTAGTGTCAGGGTCTGGGATGAGCAGCCTGGCAGGGGGAGGACTAGGAGGAGCCAACCTGGGTGGACTGAGCAGCACAGGTCAAATGCTCAGTGCTGATAGTCACCTTGGTCAGGCAATGGGCACAGCATCCCCTGGCACCTCCCGGAGAAGAGTCACAAAGTACAGCACCGTGCAATATTCCAGCCAGTAAGGCTCCTGTCAGCGCACCTCCCCAGTGAAATCACCACTTGCACCACCACTTATTAGCTGCAACCCACCAAGAATATCATCATTATTTATACCTATCACACAGCACTGAAATTAAAGGGATTCCTCCTTCAGTAAGGATCTCAGAAGGATGCCCTGTTACAAGGCCAAGACTTTGTCAGTGAAGGGAAAGTTGAGGTTAGCTCTAAATTTTGCTCTCTCTCTCTCTCCACAGAGCAGTAAACGTGTACAAACAGACACTAATGCTTTTGGAGAGAGATCTGATTACTAAGCAGATCAATGAGAGAGGATCTTTGAGTGCATGCAGTATCAGCATGAATTAATGTCATATGAAAGAGTGTTAAAATACTATATTGCTGAGCGATCTCCCACAGCAAGGAGATTTAGGTTGATTGCTCCTTACTGGCAAGATAGAAAAAGAAAGCAATTAATAATTAGTCAATACAAGACTAAATAAGCACTTTCAAATGCATCACTTTACTTTTCATGTAATTCCAGGTGCGCTGCAAAATGGCACTTTGAATCATTTCTCTTATCACCAGCAAAAGTTAAATGTAATTATCATATAAATGCAATACTTTTTCACAGCTTACTAAAGTTCTCAGTGAAACTCACACTCTTTCATGACCTTTTTTGTTGTAAATGCTCATGGCCATGAGTGTGGCCAGGAATTTGCTGCAGCTGGAGCTGCAGCATTGATGCTGTCAACAAGGAAGTTGCTGGCTTCATCTTTTCTCTAATGCCATTACAGCTTTACTTAGATCTAGAAGGACTTTGGTGATAAACAAGAGCATTTAGTTGGATTTTTGTGCCAAACTACAACTACCATTTAAGTCTCCAACACAATGCTATTTTATGAGGACTACAATATAACATGCCAGTTCTCTTTTCAAATACTGCCAAGAACACAAAGTCATAAAAGCTTTGTGATGTGGGGAGGCAATATCAAGTTTTATAATACTGAGAGTGGTAGATGAAGATCTTCATGAAAACAAAAAAAAAACCTTGGGAACAACATAAATTTGCGAATACACAATGTGGAGAATTATTATTTCATATGTCAATGTATTTTGCATTGATATTTTGAAAGTGTATTTGAATGTGTTAATTGAAAAAGTCTTTATGATTCTATAATCTTAATTAAATCCGGCTTTTATTTTCCCACAAAAACAGCTCTACTGGACTCTGTTATTCTAGTTATACTTTAACATACTTTACAATATGATCTGAAGGAGCAAAGTACTGAAATATAGTATGTATCTCATCTTACTTCTGTATCATATGTATAGTAAGCATAGTGTATGCAACATCGCTTCAGTGTAAATACATTAGAGTTATATGGAGGGATTGGCTTGTTTTTCTAGATCACCAAATCAGTGCTTTTCCTCAAATTTTGCTTCTTCATCTTTGGTGGACAGGTTAGTGAAAAGCTGAAGAGCTGTCTGTGAACTTTCCACTCAACAAAAAGAAGAAACTTTCATATCCAGATTAATCTCAGAACTGGATGACAAGTTTCTGAGTTTGATGTCAGGAGAAAACTATTTAATTGATGCTTTCAGAAATGCAACCAGATCTGCTCTCAAAGACAAGATGAAGAGTCAGTGGTACAGCCATTGATACCAGTGCTCCCCAAGAGCCACTGCCAAATCCAAGGCTACCTTGAGAAAGGGTTCTTCCAGGACTTCAAGCTTTTCCTGGGAGCAACTGAGCATACTAGATGCTCTCTTCTTGGTATTTGAAGTAATGCTACTTTCACTTCATCCTGTAGCCATGATTATCACTAGAATTACGTTGACTTCAGTGGAATTATTCTCTTCTATATGTTAGTAACTACTGCAAGAATGGTTTCTGGAAGCATTCTTTAAGGAAGGAAAATAGTAATATATAAAGCTGTATGTTTTTATAGGTATTCTTCGATATCTGCATATTACATACTGAAATTCACTAAAATGCTGAAAAGATCCTTTTTGTTTCACTAACTACCTGTTTACATTTAAAAAAAAAAAAAAACACAAGTATTTCCAATATCTAGGGCACTCTGTACATTTAGAAAGCCTATGAAATATAGCCAAAGCCCATTAGAGATATTTTTAATGTAAAAAAATATTTTTTGTAAATATTTCCAAAATCATCATATGCAAATTAAGAATATATTTCCTAGCTGTGTTCCAAGGTTATAAAATCAGATTTCAAGAGCAGATGCTGAATCTTTTGTAGCCCCTTAACAGTAATGGTGTGTGAGGTTTGGATGGGCAAACTAACTCTGATTGCTTGCATATTTAGAAGTAGAAAGGGGAAGAACAAATAAAGAAAAAACTTTTCTTAAAGCACAACTTTTGGTTATGTAGGGGTTCTCTATTTACTAGCACTGTCTTTTGCCAACTTTTTAAAAGCAATAGCTTGTTATTTAATAAAATTTCTCAGAAAAATTCTTACTTTTTTAATATCATGATTGGCAATGAAACAGCAATCACATTATCCTTCAGTGCATTTCTGAATATTAATTTCTTTTGCTGCATAATTTTGACAAACTTTCTTACAACTGTTTTCTTAGTAAGACCTTGAAATGTTGAGGTTACTGTGGAACAACAATGTATCAAAGATGTGGACAAATACTCAGTTCATTAATATTCAGTGCAAATTCTTTTTCGAGCTTTATTACTAAAAAACAGCATACAGGTTAATTCTGACTAACAGTAGTTTTGCTTCTTTTTCTTCAACTGCAATTTAGAAACCTTTTTGCTGTCTGGCTTTTATCCTGTTGTTTAATAAAGAAACATGAATGGTTTTCAGGAAAGAAAAGTAACATATAACAGTGATCTCAGTCCTGCTATAAGCCATTCAGCAAAACACTCCAATTAACATATCAGCAGCATGCCGCACCAAGTCTATAGCTTCTTTACTTGGATTTTGTAGAGCAAAGAGGATCCTACAGTCTTCCAGAGGCTCACTGAGACCTTGGCATCACGAAAAGCATACGGCCGTGGAAGTGAATAGAGCCACAAGCCAGGGATCTCGGTAGATTACTGTCTTGGGAAAGCTCTCTCAATCAAAACTGCCAGTTTTGATTCTTTTTGCTCTATTCTGATTTTGTGGTAATAAATAACACATTCAAGCTGCCGTGAGTAGCATATTGTACTACTTGCAAATGGAAAGACCACTAAATCTAAGCAAAAATCCAAAAGTGCCTACAATTTTGCTTGAATTAATACAACTGTGTAGTTCAAATGTTCCTTCCTACTGAGTAACCAAATGAATCATTTCCACTCTATTTAAAGTACAAATAATAGTGCAGTGTAATTGTGTTTTCATAAATAAAAATATTAGAGTTTTGCTTGTAAAAATTTCTGAATGACTCTGGAAAAAAATACAATAAATGATCATTTGAAACATCATATTTTGAGTAGATGGATTTGGGATTTTTTTTCATCAGTCAGTGGAAAATGTAGCTTTCTTTAAAACTGAAGGTTTGTGCAAACAATATCCATTTTTAGTTTTCTTTCAGGAAAAAGAAAAAGGTTGACTTAAAAAGTCAGGGCATCCCAAGGTAAAACTATTTCATGTGTCAAAATGTTTAAGGTACTTTAAGTTTGCACCGCAGAAATTTTTCTCACATCCCACTGGAATTACAGTATAACTTCCTCAACTCATTATTCTCTGTACTGCTCTCTCCCATTAGATGACCTCGCCTGTGATACCATTTTGTCCTTTATCTCTGAAACAATGCTTCAAAGGACCTGTAGATCAACAAGAAGGAGAACAAAACACACTTGAATTGAATATTTGGGCAGCCCAGGCCCATGTGGACATTTGCCCAACTGAAAAAGCAAGTGGAAACTATTGAAAAGACAATTTATGCACTCCAGTTGCAAGTCATAAATGAAGACCCAAACACAAACTACTGTAGAGAATCTGGACAAGGCATTATTCAGGGTGATATTGTAACTTATAGTTTTATGTGGCAAAGCTCAATTTTCCCAGCTGAATAATAATGGATTTCCTGCCTAATGTGTCTTTTGCTCATAACTCTCCAAAAGAAAACATAAAGATGAGGAAGGAGCTTAATTAAGTGCAAAACAGTGAATATTATTACTCTTTTCCTCGTGTTCAAATGCACTTAATTAATTATGTTCTTACTTTCTTGGTTTTTTTCTTCCTGATGTAGAAATACAAGAAAATTCTGAGGCAGTTTTTAGACCTTAAATGTAAATACTTACGGCAGTATACTGGCATGAACCAATCTTGTAATTTATTTCTCATCAATGAATTTTCAGCTGTTTCTTTACTGCCAAGGGAACAAAGAGGAATAAAAAGATCAAGCCTGTTCTCCTTTAAACTCTTTGAATAATATTTATCTAAACTGTAGAGGATTGTTTTGTTTAAGGACTGTACAAAAATAGGAACATAAAAATTGAAAGGCCAGCTCTGTCTGGCCATGAAGTACCAGACCACGTGCATAGGCTTTAGCACTTGCTCAGCTGGAAAACTCTTCTCTGAACACAACACTAACTTAACCTTGATGACCACCACCATGGGCATATGTGAGGTGATGTCCATGTGCAAGGTTAATCACAGAATCATAGGAGTTGGAAGGGCCATCTGAAGATCACTGAGTCCAACTCACTGCTGAAGCAGGCTCCCTAACTAAGCTGCACAGGAAAACATCCAGGCAAAGTCTGAATATCTCCAGAAAAAGAGACTCCACCACCTCTCCAGGCAGACTGTTCCAGTGCCCTGTCACTTTCAAATTAAAGAATTTTTACCTCATGTTCATGTGGAACTTCCTATGTTCCAGTTTGTGCCCATTACCCCCTGCTCTCTCGCTGGGCACTGTTGAAAAGAGCCCAGCCCCATTCACTTGATTTATTAAATCCACGCATTAGATATTTATAAACATTGATAAGATCCCCTCGCAGTCTTCTCTGGTCTAGGCTGAACAGTCCCAGAATACCTTACCTTTCTTTCTTTTTTTTAATTCTCTGTTCTTTTTGATATGTATACATAGCAGAGGAAAATGATATGAGAAAGAATGGGCTTGATGAATTTAAAAGGGGGACATTACAGAAAGAAAAATCCCTCTTTGTTTTCTTCCCATATGAGTGTCTGGTGAATTTCAGATTCTGAAATTTACTACAGTTGTATTTACAGATAACTGATTTCAGGTGAAATTAGTGTCAGTTTAAAGCACATGATATCATAGCAGTTTCTTTTGCTCTAAATCTTTTCAGGTGGTCTTAGCTCTCTGCAGCTGGTGTGAGCAGGATTTTGTATGGCTTTTTCTTCCAGAAGGGCTGTGAACTCATGTTACTAATTCAGCGCAGGCACTTGAAAAGTATCAGCACTAAACAAGTCAGCCTGCAGTGCAGATAAACTACCAGTACAAATAAAAGTAGAGCCAGAGGTCAAAGCTATCCTCTCTGCTATACCATCAATGCTGTAATTTAATGAGAGGTTTTCAAACACAGATGGATGCTGCAATGACTCTAAGAACCTCAGTTAAATGCAGTGAAAACATATCCTAATACATCAGCATCTCTTACACTTATTGATTTGGCAGACATGCACTCTCAAACAAGTCAGATAAAATGAGCTAAAACTACATTTTTCAGCAAAGTACTCTGATGATCTGTTGCACATCAACAAAACTTTCAAATAGCCTTTAGGAAGTAAAATCTGAAGGAACCTTCTCCATTATCACATCCACTGCCTTGAAAACTAGCAACTACATTGCAGGATCTCCGTTAGGTGACAAAATCTGCCAAAAAACTGTTGAGTTTTTGGTCTTACATTTCCAACAGAAAGTCACTCCAAACCCTGCCAATCTGAGGGCTTGCTTTTCTTCTGATTGTCAGCCTAAACCTCAGACCAGTTAATATCTGGTTTCATGCCTGTACTGTTCTTTTCTTTTAAAACAAAACTAAGATTTTATTTTTGCTAAGCCAAACACTTCTAATGTTACCTGATGGATTAGTGTAATCGTATACACAGTAAACTGAAGTGTATTAGCTCATGTACCTGAATCGTGACATAAGAAAAAAAGAGATCAAAGATACTGTTTTTTCCTGGTCAGGGAATGCCACATACCTATACCTACAGTTCTTGAAATCCTACACTGTAGTAGTGCACTGTAGCATCTGACACTGGACCTGATAGATTACAATAAGGCCAGAAGAGATGGCTTTCACAGCACAAGTGAAATTTTTCACAGCAGTGTTTGTCTCAACTCCAGTTCATATTTACAGCCCTGATTAATTTTCACGGACTTAAAAAAGAAAAAAAGAAAAAAAAAGGCTAATATTTCTACCACCCGCACAGCAGTATCTTGAGCAATAGCTTGTACCTGCCTAAGCGCTGTCTGTTATGTAAGTTTTCCCAGAAAGATAAGTCACAGTGCCCTGAAAAACAAGGTCTATAAGCACCTTCAGAGCAGGCTGGGTTGCTATGCAGCTGGGAAACAACAGGAGAGCTGTTCTGCCACTCCTTGTTTTACACACATAAAAGGCCTTGTATTTCAGTGCTGTCAGACAGTAACAAAACGCCCGTGATAAAGGCAGGAATCCGGTGCAGGCCATTACAGCCCAGCCAGACCCACAGCTCAACTGGATTACTCACTGCCACAGCTGCCACACCTGGTGGGTTCACAGCCTGGCTGCTAGGAAAGGAGAAGAAAACTACAACTGGAGAAAGGGAGGGTTTATGTCTAATGGTTACAAGGCAATAAACACCATAAATTTGTGTATAGTGTGGCAGAATGCAGGGCGAGTCAGAATCAGGGTTAATGCGCACAGGAAAACAATGGCTCCATTCTGAGAGCGCAAAATGTTTACTCAAAGCACCAAACCCTGGAGCTAATGTACTTCTGTATTTTTTTTTTATTTTTATTTTTCCCACCAAGGGCCTTGGTCCAGCAAGCACACAGGAGATGGGAGCTATTAGGGATGGGACTACTGATGCCAGGAGCCAGTAGGGCTTTGGGACACTTCTCTGCAACATGTACATTTTTTCACAGAATCTACAATATCCTTAACATATGCCCCATCTCTGGAGGTGCTCAAGGCCTGGTTGGATGGGCCTTGGGCAGCCTGATCTGGTGGGTGGCAGCCCTGCCCATGGTAGGGGAGGTGGAGCTGGATGGACTTTGAGGTCCCTTCCAACCAAAGCCATTCTACTATTCTATGATTCTATGATATTTTGAGTAACTAAACATAATTTTGATGCATTTATGTGGAGCCTTGATGCACTACTTTCTACTGATACCTTTTTTTCCAGCTGAGTGGTAGCTGGGGCTCCTGTGCAGTAAAGAATCTTTAAACAATGCAGAAAAGTTTCAGGAAATAGTTTCAAACAATGAGAAAGATTTTCATAATAGCTTAACATGAATCACGATGAGATTTAAACATTTATTTGCTGAGGATATATGCTGGATTTTCCATCTTAATCCCACTTGCTAAATACTACATTTGTGTCATGTGATGGGATCTCTTGACTAAAAGAAGAAACTCAACTTTTCTAAGGGGGAAACAAATAAAAACCACCTGCTTTTCAACAGCAACAGTAGGATCACCTCTGCTTTTTTAAGAGGCAGAGCTTGCCTCTGCTGATCTAAAGCATGTCCTTGTCCTCCGCCCAGCCACTGCCTGACGCTGCTGCAGGGTGTTACTCAGCACAGAGGGAGCGGTAGCTGCACTGGGACCAGGTAAGGCTGGGTGAGTCACCAAGCCCCTTGTGGAGAGGCCATAGGTGAGACCATACCTCACCAGAATGCTTGTGCTGATAATTACCAGTGTTGGAAGCAAACACTCGACCTCTCTGGGAAAGATATGTTGTTTTAGAAGATAATTCATTCAAAGCGTATAGAGAGAATGCTGGCAGACATCTGTACTTCGAGAAAATAGCACCTGGTGTGTGCTGTACATCTTGGAGAGCCCTTTTCCTGGGCCAGCACTAAAGGAGGGCATGGCTGTTTTTAAGGTTTTAAAAGCAGCAGTGAATTTGCTTTGTTCTCTGGAGCCTGTGAACTTTGAACTGCTGCTGTCTCCAGAAGGAAAAGAAAAATCTCATGCTGCATAGATCCTCCCGTGCATGCTGGCTTTGGGGTCAGAACTGTTGTGGGAGGAGGATGGTTTTGCAGCTGCCAGTTTAAAGTGGAGAAAAGCTAGAAATTCAACTTCAGGGGAAACTGACACAGCTAGGAGCTGTGTTAAAAACAAGCTGATGCCACTTGACACTTATTTCAAAACATCAGACATTTTACTTCTGTAAAATATGAAATAGTTTTCCATACCAGGGAACAGAAGAAATTTCATAATATTTAAATTATTCCTGCTTTGATCTGTTTAGGAAAAAAAAAAAAACAACAACAACAATAAAAAGAAAGCTTTTTTTTATGATGACTGAAGGTCTGGAGTATGTGCAGAACATGTAGGTCACACAGATGTCTAAGTTCCTAAGCAAAATAATGTGCAGAAGAGCTTCTGGTCTTGCTGTGGGCAAACTGCTTGAAGAGATTTCCTTTTATAGGAAATCAGTGCTAAGGATTTTTCAAAGGAAATTAAATTAGCTTTTTATTCCATTGTATCAGCATTCAAAAATGGCAAATAACTGTAAATATACATGTTTGCTAACACCTCTCTAACCGTGCATTGGATAGGCAGCCAAAAGCTGTTTCAGAACACTGTGGAGCCAACTGAAAGATTAAGACAAAAGCTGCAAATCAAGATTCTTCTCTGACAGCCATTTCATGTAATGAAATGCTTCCAAGTTATGCTTAAACATCAGGCTAGGATTTGAATCTATTTCTAGATCACCATATTAGAAGTACTGTAAATAAAGGCTCTCCAAGACATGTTCTACATCACTTATCTTAAACAAGAATTACTAAAAGAGGACTTCAGTGTTTGACTAACATTAGCTGTGCCTGCCATGTTGGTTGCTAGATCTGCTGAAAACGGCACATCTGCCCCTAAATTCTTGGTCAACAGCAACTGTCCCACATTAGTCAACAGCATGCTCAAGCAGCCAGGAAGGCCAACCACATCCTGAGAAGCACCAAACACGGCATTGCCAGCCAGTCGAGAGAAGGGATTGTTCTGCTCTACACTGCACTGGTGTGGCCTCACATTGACTACTTGTGTGCAGTTTTGGGCACCACAGAACAAAAAGGACATAAAACTATTTAAGAGTGTCCAAATGAGGGCTACAAAGATAGTAAAGGCTCTAGAGAGCAAGGTGTGTGAGGAGCTGAGGTCCCTTGGTTTATTCGTCCCAGAGCAGAGGAGGCTGAGGGGAGGCCTCATGGCAGCTACAGCTCCTCTGGTGACAGCAACAGGGCCCAAGGGAACGTCATGGAGCTGTGTCAGAAGAGGGTCAGGTTGGTTATCAGGAAAAGGTTCTTCACCAGAGGGGGGTGGGCATGGAACAGGCTGCCCAGATCATGGACCCAAGCTGCTGGAGTTCAAGGAGCATTTGGACAACATTCTCAGTCATATGGTCTGATTTTTGTGTAGTCCTGTGTGGAGCCAGGATTTGGATCCCTCTGGGTCCCTTCCAGTATGAGTTGGATATTATGAAAAATTTCTTAGAAAATGTGGTGAGGCTGCCCAGGGCAGTGGTGGAGTCACCATCCCTGGAGATGTTCAAGAAACTTTGAGATGTGGCAGTGAGTAACGTGGCATGGTGGGGATGGGTTGATGGTTGGACCAGGTGATCTTGGAGGTCTTTTCCAACCTTAATGGTTCAGTGATTCTATGGTTCTATTTACCATACATTGTTAAAATACATAACTGGGGAACACAGTGTCACTGAGAAGACTGCAGTAAGACTGGTTCCCTGGTGAGCATCACTGGTAGCACTATGACCAGCTGCTTCAAAAATTATTTATAACAGGTGAGTGTGATCTTAGAAAGAGCAATTAGGTAAGCACCCTCTATAACCAAGGATGCATGGGAAGTGTATTTAATTCTTTCGCCATCATGAATAATCAGTTATGTCTTTGACAGCATCAATTAATGAGGTGTATCCAGGAGAGATCTCTGCCAGATAGGAGTGGGAAGGATATAGCTGGGAGCACGTTAAAAAGAGGATTACAGGAATTGCCAGAAGGCTGCGCTAAAACAGCTCACCATTTTCCCACGAAAGTGTATATTCCCCTATCAGTCACTCATTAATTTATCAGTTGGTTGTCACAGTTTCTTTATACAACTCCTCCTTTCTCGGCGGGGCGGTGCCGGGCGCTACCTGCCCCCTCCCCGGCGCTCCCCGGCAGCTCTCTCCACCCACCCGCGGCTACTAGCGCGCCCCTCGCCGGGCCGCCTCCATTTCCCCTGACGGCCGCAGGAGGTGACCCCGTCCCGGGCGCGGCGCGCAGGCGGCGGCCATGTCGCGGGGCAGCGCGGAGGCGGCGCGGCTGCTGGCGCTGCTGGTGAGTCCCTGTCCGGGGCTGGGCCGCACGACAGGAGCTGTGAGGGAGGCCCGGGCGCTGCGCCGTGCCTCGGGGGTCGTGTGTGGGCGCGGGACGTGGGAAGGGCGCTTCCTGTCGAGGCGTGGCAGCCCTCGGGTTCGCTTCCTCGGAGGGAGGTGAAAGGGAGATCCGAAAGTTGGGAAAAGTAAGGAAAGGCGATGAAAACGACGTCTCTGTGTCTGGAAATGGGTGGGTTTTGTCGGGGCTCCGGGAGGAATAGGGGAATTGGTACTGCTGTTGTCTTCTTGTTTGATGTACTGTAAACTGTGTCACCTGTTGGAAGGAGTCATGCCAGGAGGGAGAATGGATCGTATGTAACGTTTACTGCAAATCTTAGAGAAAAGATATGAAACTCTCACAAATCGAAGACACGCGAGTTTTCCCCTTCCCCGTCCTCAGCCTTCAGACCTTTTGTCCTATGGAATAGCTTTCCAGGCTAGAAGCAAGTTCTGTACTGAACTGAGACCAAAGAAAGCTTGGGTTTGGTTCAGAGTGATGTTTTCTGGCTGTTTCTAGCAACTCTCCAAGAAGCTTTCCTTGATATGAGAGGGGTTACTAAGCTGCTTACTTTCCGGATCTGGTGAAATGCCTGCGAAGTTGGGCAGCCGCTGCCCAGGCAGGGCGAAGGCCAGGCCTGGCTGAGAGCAGGGAGCTGGGCAGCGCTTAGGAGGACTGCAGGGAGCTGAGCAGGGCTCCTCACTCTTGAGGTCCCAAAAGTCAGGTTGAGTGAAGACCTGTTGCCTTAAAACTTTAATGCAGGATGTAATATTCCAGCAACTAAAAGTGCCCTGCTTGGTTGGTGACAGGAGAGAGAAGCAGTGCCGGCTGCTCCCTTTGTGTGTGTGTGTTCTTGTGTGTGGTGGTTTTTAATCAAGACAAACCCATTGTTGTGGGTGAAAGTAGCTGCTTGTGCTTGACTGGAGTCACTGGTGTCAAAGGACATTCAAAGAAGGCACTGATAATTGCAAAACACAAAGAATTGACTAAAAAGCAAAATTCTCTGAAAAAAATATCATCCCAATGTACTTTCCACATTAGAAGTGTTGAGAACCACAGGTTCTTCCTTTCTTGTTTTTCCTGGAAGCATCTATTGGTTCACTGCGCTCCCTCCCTGCCTGTGGGCTACATCTATTGCATCAGCCCTGAGGAATTTATGGAGGTCCCAGCAGCTATCCCTTCTCTACCTCTGACTTTTCTTCAGGAATGCCAGGACATGCCCAGCGATGCTGCCTGTAGGGTTGGGATCAACATATGTCATGTCCAGGGCATGCACCTGGAGCCATGGCCTTGTCATACAGGCAAAGCCATCAAGAGTCATTGCACTAGTGGGTGGCCATTGTGTCTTCAAGAGAGGACATCTTAGAAAGTGTTCTGTATTTGAGTGAGAAAGGATTTAAGATTTTTTTCCTATGGATGTTTTCTTAGATTGTACCTCCTTACTATTTGATGTTAGACATTAGCCTGGATATGGTGAAGATCAGTACAGAATACTTGGAATCGCTAATGTAACGTCACCATCTGTAGCAATTTCTTCTCAGAATTCATAGGAACAAGCCCACAAAGCCACCTGTATCCTAAGCTGCATCAAAAGAAGCGTGGCCAGCAGGGCGAGGGAGGTGATCCTGCCCCTCTACTCTGCACTGGTGAGGCCTCACCTGGAGTACTCAGTAAAGAGGTGGAGTCCTCAGTACAGGAGAGACATGGACCTGTTGGAGCACATGCAAAGGAAGGCCACAAAAATGATCTAAGAGATGGAACACCCCTCCTACAAGGACAGTCTGAGAGAGTTGGGGCTGTTCAGCCTGGAGAAGAGAAGGCTCTGGGGTGGCTTGAAAGCGGCCTTTCAGGATGTAATAGGGGGTCTATAAGAAAGGTGGAAACAGACTCTTTAGCAAGGTCTGTTGTGATAGGATAAGGGGAAATGGTTTCAAACTAAAAGACAGGAGATTTAGGCTGGATTTAAGGAAAAGAAATTTACGATAAGGGCGCTGGAACAGGTTGCCCAGTGGTGGATGTGGTGGTGCCTTATCCTTGTAGGCGTCCAGGGTCAGGCTGGACCAGGCTCTGAGCAGCCTGATCTAACTGTAGGTGTTCCTGTTCATTGCAGGGGAGTCCCTTCAAACTCAGATGATTCTATGATTCTGTGAAACAAACAAATGAAGCTGCACTTCCTAGTTTCAGAAAGAGTGAGGTGTTTCAAGCAGCCTAATCTCTGTTCCCAAAAACATGCTTCTTTAAAAACAAATGAAAAGACAGTGCTCTGGTGAGATATGAAAGCAGGTGTGGAACACTTGAGATCTACGATTTTATCTGTTCAGCTAAAGAAGTGTATTAGCTCAGATGCCATACATTAGAAGTTGAATTATTACAGGAGAGTCTAGAGAAAAGCAAAAAATGTAATATAAATTCAAGAAATCCTAGTTAATCATTCTCAGAGTGAGACTAAAGAACTGGGATTGTGGGTAAGAAGGATTGTAAGTTTTCTTATATGTGAAAGGTAATTGTCATGAAGAAGGAATTGCGCTGTTCCCTAGTTACATTATCTACGTGACAAAGAGAGAGATTCAGTTTGAGGTTAAGACATCTTGGTATAGCTGTTTTGGTGTCTGTTATAGGAAACACATGCGGTGGATGTAAAGTGCAGCTATTTGATTGGGTCAAACTGTGCTTTTGAAGCAAATCTTCAATGTGTGTCTGTCTGATTCTTTGAGATTAAAACTGTCCTGGGAGATGTTTCCATCACCTCCGTGGCTGTTTTGTCCATGGTGTCAGGCTAATTCTAGTCTGAAGTAAAGCCCACAAAGCACATGTTGGCTACAGTTGTGTTCTCAGCAGCAGTGCTGCGATCTCCATCACTAGTTTTCAGAAACATGTTAAACAGATGTTAGGCAGCAGGTAGGTGTTACTCATCGTGCCCCGGGGCAGGAAGATGGACTCCGAGATAACCTCCAGTGTCCCTTCAGCCCGCTTCTCTAAGTGTGCAAGACGTCCACTTGCCAGTGGTCTCCAGCGCCAAACTGACTGGCACAACATGTGTGACAGGACCACATTTGTAAGGTTTCTAGTTTAATGGCAAAGCAGATAGGAGCACACTCCTTGCTGACACATTCTGCACCTTTACAGTATAAAATGAAGCTGTGTGTTCAAATTCTGTCTCTTCAGTCACTTGCTTCACAAGACACGAGCGCACATTTGCACAAGAGCAGCCTTGCACTCCCTATACATGTCAGTCACTCCCTCCTTTTCCCCTGCTGCCTCGCCTATTCCAGCTGCTTTCCTGCAGTATTTCATTCCATTTTTATTACTTCAGGTTTCAGATTTTCTGACTAATTTTCTGTAACAATCCAGTTGTCTTTTGCCAATGCATTCCCAGCTCCGTGTCATCAACAGATTTCATCAGTAGATGTCTGAGTTTTTGTGCTGAGACTGTGATTCACACCAAGTGACAGATGGGAGTTTTCCTACTAAGCCACTTAATAGAAGTCAGCTCTAGTATATTGAAAAAAGGAATGTCAAAGTTCAGCACAGGTAGATTATGTGACTTTTTCTGAAAAGTAATTCCTTAAAAACGTTTTTCCTAAGTTTAAAATTTCAGTGTCTTCTGCAGATTTTCAATAAAAATGCAGGATACATCCGTGTATTTCTTCCACATGTATTTTTGCATCTCATAAAGAAAATTGCCACTGTTAAATGCCTATTTTAGATCACTTTAAAATTCCTTAGGAGGTTCCCCATGGACCACAGACTATTATAGGTTAAAAAGTAAAAAAGCAAAATCATCTTTTACTTTTTTAGCAGGAAAACAGAATGCTTGAGGCTGTTTTATAAGACTTTCTAACATCTAACAGGATTTTCTCTACTTCCTTGATGTGCTCTTCTTTTAAGTTATCTCGGTCCATTGAGATATTTGCAAACTTCAGACACTTTAGTTTACACTGTGGTTCTCAGGCTTCTCATACAAGGAAACTTCCCACCTGGTGCCTCTTGACTCTGTTCATTCTTTGTCCCTTCAGTTTGTGAAAGTAAATAAGTATGTTCCAGATGACGCTTTGACAACTATTCAGCTTCCTAAAGAGTTATAGTTCCTGTTGGAAAACCTTGACTGGAAAACCAGTGTTCTCCTGTTATGCATTATCTTGCTGGTGTAATCTCATTAATCAGAAAAACAAATTTTAAAATTTCTTATGAATAATAAATAAGATTGATAATATTCCTGAGAAAAACTTGGTCTAAGGTATAAGGTTGTGCAGCCTTCACAGTGCATTAGGGAACCTCCTGCTTGCTGATTTTTGTCTTCGGGATACACACTGGGAAAATTGCTGTTTGAAAAAGTTTTGTTAAAAGTTTTGTTGTGCAAGTTGAAACCGCAGCCTGCTGCTTTTCCCAACCTTGTCCACCGCTGTGCTGCATTGTGTGAGAAAGGGAGAACTTTTTAAAACATTCTATCGTGCTACGATGTAGCAGCCAACGTAAGACAGAAGGAATGAATAGTGAGAGCCCAGTCAGCAGTTTGAAAAACAGTCAAAGAGAAAATGAAAAGTATATAACGTATTCTCAGTTGCCTGGATGAAGGGATAGAATCCTCCCTCAGGAAGCTTGCTGATACAAAGCTGGGAGGAGCGGCTGACACACCGGAAGGCTGTGCTGCTGTTCAGTGAGACCTGGGCAAGCTGGAGAGTTAAGTGGAGAGGAACCTCACAACGTTCAATAAAAGCAAGTGTAGAGTCCTGCACCTGGGGAGGAATAACCAGGTGGCCAGCAGGTTGAGCTGATCCTCGCCCTCTTCTATGCCCTGGTGAGACAACATCTGGAGTACTGTATCCAGTTCTGGGTTCCTCAGTTCAGGCAGGACAGGGAACTTCTAGAGAGTCCAACAGAGGGCCACAAAGATGATGAGGGGCATTTCCCTTATGAGGAAAGGCTGAGAGACCTGAGACTGTTCAGCCTGGAGAAGAGAAGACTGAGGGGAGAACTTACCAGTGCCTATAAATATCTAATGGACGGGAGTCAAGTGGGTGGAGTTGGGCTCCTTTCAGTGACAGGAGAAGGGGCAAGGGGCACAAACTGGAACATGGGAAGTTCCACCTGAACATGAGAAAGGACTTTACTGTGAGGATGACAGAGCACTGGCACAGGCTGCCCAGGGAGGTTGTGGAGTCTCCTTCTTCTGGAGATGTTCAGAACCTACCTGAATGCCTACCTGTACAACTTGCTGTAGGGAACCTGCTGTTGCAGGTGACTAGATGATCTCCAGAGGTCCCTCCCAAGCCCTACGATTCTGTGATTTACTGACTTAATTCAGTAGGAAATGGCCTACTTTTTCCTTAGGCCATAGGATCAATAAAAATCACCTTTGGAGCATCAAGGAATGTAAACACAGGATCTCTGATAATTTGACTGAGACTCCGGTTGCTTACAGTTAACAAGAGGCACCTAACCAAGGTGTCTGAGGGCACGCATAGCTATCCTGGGCTCTTAGTGGATGAAGAAGTGTGCTGCTAAAATGATGCTGAATTAATAATAATGGTAATCGTAACTTTCATTACAGATCTGTCTGAGTTGTGGAAATGGACTCTGCTGGAAGGTAGGAGATAATGAAAACCTGCTTTAATTTATCATTGCTTTAAAAAGGGCTGTCTGAAAAACAAGTGTCAGAGACGTGCTTTATTTCAATTGATAAGTATCTCAAGTTCTGCTATTTTCTGAAAAATGAAAGCTGTATAACGGGTAACAAAATGAAAGCACAAATGTAGGAAAAGGACCAATCCTACATTCATCAAAATGAGTGACATTCAGCTTCAAGAAACTTCAGCTAAAATGTTGCATTTGTAAATATTAACTCTCTATAAATGAAGTCAACTGCTGTGGTACGGAGAGTGCTTGTTGTGGATCTGGAAACCAGCAGAACAGGAGGAAGAAGAAGAGTGTCGGCAGGACTGAGGGGTAGCTGGGCAAGGATAGCTGAGGCAGTGAATGGGTTGCATAATGCATGTATCCTGTATTACAGAAGAAGTGGAGTATTAGTATTGATGAGACATTAAATAGTGTAATAAGGCAAAAATAGTTGTATCAATGGCAAATTTTATGCCACATCTGGTGACAAGCACTTAAATCTGCCAGAACAGGTGTATTTTCACCATACCCTGGTCTTGTGAATGTGCCTGTATATTTAAAGCTTGTGCTTTGTATGTCTGTCTTGATTGAAAGGTTAGTGTTGTTTTTCACTTCAAACAACTTCAGGAACATGTAGTTTTAAATTGTGCCTCAGAAGGCCAGTGCTGCTCCATGTTTTCAAAATTACTAACTATTAAATGAGTGTATACCCTCCTTGGAAGAAAGTAAATAGTAAGATCAGCATGTGGTTTTGTGCAAGCAGAATGCCCAGGTTACAGCCTAAGCTATTCAGAAGTCTGGACTAGCACAGCAATAGAGCACTTATCTTAAGTGGCTAGATGTTATGCTGACATTCAGCCTTGTTTTTTTTCACAGATTTACAATCGAAGTGGCAAGAGTGGCACATTATCTCATCCCAACAGCCTTGTCAGACAGAAGAGAGAATGGACAGTCCCTCCTGCTTTCATACGGGAAGAGGAAGACAATTCCTATAGGAATCCAATTGCTAGAGTAAGCCCTGAAAAGATATAAATACAGAATACACGTAGAGATGAAAATATAGAGATATGGCTGCCCTAACCGCAGACACAGATGTTTCTTTAATTTTAATGAACTACTGAATACTATCAGAAGATTGGCACATTTCCTTCTGTTTCCTTCTTAAGATGAGTTACTCTTGAAGTCTGATTTGGCTGATTCTCTCATCTTTTCCCAGTCAACAATTTTCGTAATACTTTTAGAAATGCAGTATTCTTGAATTTTTTTCACTCTACCGCCCAACCACAGTTATTCAGCTTTTGTTCAGGTTGGCTAGCATCTCCCAAAGCTACTGGTAGTGATTGGACAGAAAGGTGCACGTGAAGCAGTCAGGCTCTTCCTTGCACTTTCCTGCTATCCAGCTGTCTTTGTCCAAGTAGTTGGAGTTTTCTTCTCCCACAGACCTCTCTGTTCTGTGGTTCCCAGCTGTTGCACTGTCTGTCACATTCCTAATCTCCCTTGGTCTAGATCTTCAAAGAGACCACGTAACTTTTTCTTCCGCTGTCATCTCAACACCTACACGTTGAAAAGAATGTAGGAAAACTGTATTTAATACTAATTTTTGTTTGTTCATTACGAAAATAGCCAAAAAGATTTTGTGTTTTTAAATGTGGTTTTATTTACCAATTGCTATTTACTCTACTATGATCCTCCTAGATACATTCTGATTTTGAAGACAAGGGGATAGTGGTAACTTACACTTTATCTGGGCAAGGAGTTACAGAACCCCCTTATGGACTATTTGTTATCAATGGAAAGACTGGATACTTGAACGTAACAGGAAGGGTTGACAGAGAAAAGACTCCAGTGCTGTTTGTAAGTTGAATAGTAACTTTTCCCTTACAAGTGCTCTTCTTTCCTTTTTTTTAAAAATTTATTATTCCAATTAGTTCTAATGTTTCTGGACATCTTTTGTATGTGTGTGTATGTGTATATATACATATATGTAACTGCTAATATTTTTATATATAATACATGTTTCTATATATTTATATTTTGTGTATGTATGCACATATATGTATTACAGTCACTCTTTTTCTTACTGTTTCTGTCTGTATCATTTCAGTTGCGAGGTCATGCTCTAGATAGGAACGGAGCAAAACTGGAAGAGCCAATAGACCTCCCAGTTAGAGTTCTAGATATAAATGACAATCCTCCAGTGTTTTCACATGAAGTTTTTGTTGGTTCAGTTGAAGAATTAAGTGAAACAGGTAACATTTTATATTTTTGTAATGTACCTTTTCTGAATGCGTTCAAGGACAGAAGTGAATATAGTAATTGCAGCAGTGTATCTGTAGTAAAAACAATGCATTGTCTTGCTTGTGTAGGGCAGGTTATCCAAGGTTGAATGCATGTTTTTATTCAGGGCTGAGCTGTGCGGTGTGATGAAGGGAAAATATGCACATAAAGGCAACAGAGAACAAGACTTCCTCCTATGCCAACTTTGTTTTTGATTCAAAGCTGCCACTAAGCCAGGGACTGGAGTCTTTAAGTAGACACTGCATGGGGAATTCCATCCATCTTCTGGGCTAGCGATTCCAGCCTATTTTGGAGGTATTCAACTCTGCTGTGTTAAAGAAAAGCTCTCCTTTATTTAGTAATCTGGAGAAGCACTTTGATGTTAAGAGTATATGACCATGGCCCAAACCTCAGAGAGGAAGTTATTGGCAATTTTCCTATTAATAACAGTAAACATAGGAACAGATCTCAGAGCAATAGACTATTTCCCAGAGTAAAATATCCTAATAAATATCTGATATGTCCATTTCAATGCCATGGTAATCTGAAGATAGGAATTACTGACCATCCATTTATGTGAGGTATTGAGTTCCCCCAGCTGCCTTTCAAGTCAGTAGCAGCCAACTGGTAACTGTCTCTCTACCTGAAATCCAGCTGATGCTCAAACCCAAGTAATGGTGCTGGACACTGAGGTTGGCCCTTTTCAAGTACAATATCCTGTGTCATGCATATAAGGGGCCTGCAGCATGGAGGCCACCATTTATTTTAAATTAAGTTATTGGAGGGCATCTGTCAGTAAAGAGCAGTAGTTTTATTGATGTTCATGGACAAAAGTTGGTTCTGCTTCCTTTTGAATGATGTATGAGGGAAATGCAATCTGCTATTTTAAAAGTTTCCCTGTTCTTTATACAGTATCTAAAGTTCTCTGTCAGAATTCTTGTGAGAGTTCAACTCATTGAATAGTTCTGATGAGTTGAATTCTACGTCCTTCAGATGTGTGTTGATAGTGTTGTTGTGTTTGTGAGGGGATATGCTTTTAACATATATTGGATTTCAAGAACACTTCTTCAGCTCTATTAAGTAAGCAAAGGTAGGGGCATTAGAAAATTGTGCAGTGCATCTGGCAGCACTCTCTTACCTGTGACATTACAGTAAAAATACTTGCTAGTGCATGGCAGCATAACCAAGTATTGTATTTTGTTTGTTTGTTTGTTTTCCAGGTACAATTGTAATGAGGTTAAATGCAACAGATGCAGATGAACCAGGCAACCTGAATTCCAAAATTGCTTTCAAGATCATTTCCCAAAGTCCTAGTTCTGCGTTCAGGATGAATAAAGATACTGGCGAGGTTCAAGTAGCAACAATAAACCTTGACAGAGAGGTAAAAAAAAAAAAAAAAGAAAAGAAACAGTATCAGTTGATAGCATTCTTCTGGTTCCTGTTGTCACTTCTCACCTTCCTTGTCCCACTTGGGTTAAAGGACCATTCCTTGTCTGTCTGATGTATGTTTTCCAGAGCTTTTGGGAGGGGATGAGGTAAAGCTCCTTCTTGTCACGACTCAGTTGGTGGCTGCTGTTTCCTGTCCCTTTTGTGCAGCTGGCAGCAGTTACATGACACGAGGAGTCATTCCTTTGCTGGTGAGCCTGCGGAAAGAACACATAGATCACCACCTGCAAAGCTGCTGGTTGAATCTGAACTTTTGTAGCCCTGCAAATCAGGACACAAAGGATAAGGAATGGTGCTGCTGTGAAAGCGTTGAAAGCCAGATATTGTCAGCAACTTTCCTTATGCTTGCATGTATTTTCACTGGCCAGCAGATGGTGATCTTTATATTAGCTCTCTGCAGCTGTGGACACCATCCCTGCATCTAGCTCTGCCTTAATGTGCAGGTACCACTGTGTCCTATTCATGAATTTTTCCATTCTCCATTTGAGCACGGTCTAACTCTCTGGGAGGAAAATGCGAAACTCCCAAACCCTTTTCTAAGGCTTAGCTCTACTCCAGAAGAAAGAACTGTGTATAAGATTTAATAGTAGAGAGAAGATGAGTTTTAATTGGTCACTGCTTGCTTGAGTGATTTTGCCAAAATAAGGCGCAGATAATGCAGCAAGGCAACAAAAATTTAGACTAATTTAAGCACTTCTTTCTTTTTTTTAATTATGACAGACACAAAGTAGCTATTCATTGGTGGTGGAAGGGAAAGACCGTGGTGGTGCAGCAGATGGGAATAGTGCAACATGCTCTTTAGAAATCAAGATTTTGGATGTCAATGACAACGTGCCTGTGCTTGAAAGTCATGCAGTAAGTACATTTACTGTGATATTTGGTGTGTTTGTACGCCTGCAGGTATCTCACTGCTGTAGGAAACCTTATGCAGACTTTCTTGTACTGATGAAATGGGGTAAATCAGGACACCTTTGTAAATTTAAATCTTTTTATCTTTGCAGTTTGAAGGAAGCGTTGAAGAAAACAAAGCAAATGTGGAAATTATGCGAATAAAAGTATTTGACAAAGATGAAGAGTTTTCTGATAATTGGTTGGCAAACTTTTCATTTGTTTCTGGTAATGAAGGAGGCTATTTTCGTATAGTAACAGATACTAGGACAAATGAAGGAATTTTGACTCTTGTGAAGGTTAGTATATTCTTTGGAATCTTTAAACATTAGAGTAATTGATTCCCTTTAGTAGAGATTGACATACAAATTATTTGTAGTCGGTAAATAAACTACAAATGTACGTGGTGGATACTCTTCTGCTATATTTTCTGGTGGTGTATTCAGTAACTCTGTACACAATAATAATTTTGTCCGCCACATTCTGTGTGGTGGCAGTATGTATCCAGTGGAACAGAAATCCCCAGATCTTCCTTGTTGTTGGGCAGCAGTGCCAGTAGCACACATGCGGTAACCTTTCCCACTTTTTTGCTCTCCTTGCTTGCCTCAGTTTATTTATTTCCCATAGCCACAGATAACTGCAGGCAGCACCTAGTCCATGAGCCATGGCTACAGACTATTTATTTTGTGGATTTCCATGGAGCCCTTTCACTCCTCTTTAGTGACAGCAGATGAAGATGCATAGTACGCTAAGTTTTATTTTTAATTCTGGTCTGGTTTCCTTATCTGACACCTGAAAATTATTAGAAATAAAATAATAATAGTTTATACATATATATGTGTGCATGTGTGTATAAGCATAACTAAGTAACCAAATATAAAAAAAAAAAGAAAAATTGGAAGAGCAGAGTAATTTTGTTTCACTGAAGGCAAATACAAAATATATGTTTAGGACTTGTTGCGCATACCTTAAAGTAGTTTAATATTGTAAAGTCATAACTATGGTGCCATTCATGAAAAACAAGGAGTTATCTTCTTTATGTACTCTTGAAGAAGTGTTTTGAATTGAGAGTAACATGCTGAACAACAGTTCTTTCCACTGTAGCATCCTCCACCAGCATTATTTAAATATTAAACGTCTGGATGTTGTCTCGATATCAAATACCATTAAATTCTGAGGGATTTCTTGTTGTTGTTTTTTTGATTGCTCCAGGCGCTGAATTATGAAGAAATGCAAAGCCTAAATCTGGGCATCGTTGTTACAAACAAAGCAGAATTCCACAAGTCCATTAAGAGCAGTTATAAAGCACAAACAATTCCAATCAAAATTCATGTGATTGATGTGCGGGAGGGCCCTGTATTCCCCGGTGGCACAAAAATTATTGAAGCAAGTGAGAGCGTGCGAGTACACCAGGTCATTGGGCAGTATCAAGCCATTGATGAAGACACTGGAAAAGCAGCGGTGCGCATTAGGTAAGAATCTTTTTGTAACCCCCATAACCGAGTATGTCAGAAACTACATCATAGTGTAAAAACGTGTGTGTTGACCTGAAATAATTTCAAAGGCAACCTGTTCTCTCCTACGCATAATTCACTACTAAAAGAACACCGTTACTATCAATATTCTATTATGCAGAAAATGACTGACTTGAAAATCCTATTTATTTTCTCATAAATGATGAGTGCTTGTGCTGAAATTGTCTGTACTTAAATGCAGAAACATCAGGAAGGAGCATACAGAAACACGCAGAAATTGGACAAAAAGGATGTTAGGGTAGATAAGCCTGCATATGCATTCATGTGGCTTTTTTTAGCTTTTGAATTGTAGCTCATCAGCTAAAACATTGTTTGCCTACCACTGTGGTGGCATTTAGAAGTGGTGTGAACTGACAGAGGTACAAACCTAATCCTGGGTCCCTTTCTCCATGCCTGTAGTGCAGCCTTTCCAGGGGGCTACTGCTCACTCATGGCTGGGAGCAGGGTCAGGGGAAGGGGAGCCTTGTGGCCAGCAGCACACTGCCTCTCGAGTGGAACAAGCATTCTTGTTTCACTCAGTAACACTGCCACATCTATGTCCTGGCTGCCTTGAGGAGGAAAAGCAGTTTTGAACATCCAGGGTAGGTTTATAATCTAAGGTTAATAGTTGAAAGCAATTACAGTGGCAGGAGCATCAGACTCCAGCCTAGTGTTTGGTCACTGCACTAACGAAGAGTAGGTGTAGTGTGAAGCTGCTTTTTCTTCTGGTCGTTGTTTTGATCTTTATAAATGTGTGATATTTTTATTTTTTTTAAATCTGATTTTAATCAGATACATCAAAGGAAGAGACCCAGCAAACTGGATCACAATAAATTCAAATACAGCTGAAATCCAACTTGCCAAAAACCTCGACTACGAATCAGCTTATGTAGTAAATGGCACCTACACTTTTACCATATTGGGTGTAACTACTGGTAAGTTTAGAGAATTCTGTTTTTGCACTACCGGATCAGATGCTTTTGTTAATTTCCTGGTTTTTTTAGGACTTAGTTTGTATTTCTGTAGGTACAGTTGGTTTAACTGTCTTCATCTGGTCCCTATCTTCAACTGCCTGAAAGTTAGGTGCCCAGAACAGTTTCCCATAGGCTCTGTATTTGGAGGAGAGACAAAGGCAACTCTATGAAATGAGACAAACCTTGCACTGGGTTCCCAGGATGCCTGTTTCTCTTTGACTGTATGTAGATGAACTTTTAAAACAAGTTTTGTGAAGACCTGGCTCAATAGGAAAATCCCTTGTCAGGGTGGAAATTGTCAGGATCTCACTACAATAATCAGCAGATCTTGAAGTCCTAAATTTTCTGGAAAGCTAAGTTGGAAAGAGTCTCTGAACTTCTTGTGTATCTAGGTAGAATTCTTTATAACCTGCTTGTTACTGTGTAACTATGCACAAGAAATACATTTTTTACATTAAGGTGGTAAAACAACTTGCCTTCAGAAGAGCTTTGTCAACATGCATTACGAATGAAACATTGCTCCCATAAACTTATTTCAGAAGTGTTTGTGTTTTGGAAAACATTAAGTTTTTTATTTTAAGACAAAATTTCTGTACTTGTCAAATATTGATACAGTTTTTCATATTTTGTAATTTTAGATCTTCCCACAAAAACAGTCACTGGCACCGTCGTTATTCAAGTTAAAGATGAGAATGATAACTGCCCAATTATTGAGAACCCTATACGGACTGTGTGTTCAGATGCAAGGTTCGTTGATGTTACAGCTAGTGATATGGATGGTCACCCAAACAGTGCTCCCTTCAGCTTTTCTGTCATTGATGAGCCAGAAGGGACAGCAAACAAGTGGAGAATCACATCCCAAAATGGTAAGAACTTTCAGTTCTTTGGAGTTCTACAGGAGTGTTGTACTTTGCTAATTCCAATAAAACTGACAGCTTGACTGATCCAGACAAAAAAAAAAAAGAACGCATACATGAAATCACATGTGAGGACATGTTGATTGTGTTCTGATCCCTTCTCTCTAACAGCTATAAAAATAGTCATGTTCTGGGGCCTGTTGCCTTCCCTCAACTGGGCCATTTTAATCTAGCTTGATGAGCCAGCCATATGTAGATCATAAATGATTTTAATGGATATTTCAAAACTAGATTCGGATTTTCTTCTTACATTCCCATTTATATAAACCTGGGAAACACTTGAAGGAAATGCTTCAGGTAGATTGAAGGCACCAGAAAATATTTTTTCTTCTCAGATTGAGTCTTGTCATCCGTAATCCTACAACGTAACACTGCAAAGCAATCATCATAGTCCTAATCACAGTTTAGGACTGAAAAGGAATCTTACCTTTCCTCACCCTGCTTGTAGCCAGACGAGCAGCAATTATAGAGATCACAGCTTTTCAAAATAGGATGGTATTCACCTTCCTCATTTGGGATCTTATGGGCACCTCTTGCCCAGTCCTGTCCTAGACATGGCATGGCCACATAGCTTTCCAGTGGCTTACAGCAAATTAATCTCCTAAAGACAGAAATTGATTCTTGTGAATTCAGCCTTTAGCTGACCAGATGAAGTGAAGGTTAGAGCACTGTAAGCATTCAGGCTCTCTTATGTGATGGTCTCTGCTGGTGCAAAGCTC
Source organism: Numida meleagris (assembly GCF_002078875.1). Taxonomy (NCBI): domain Eukaryota; kingdom Metazoa; phylum Chordata; class Aves; order Galliformes; family Numididae; genus Numida; species Numida meleagris. The sequence goes on from NC_034410.1 coordinate 104,500,407, forward strand.
TTCTGTGATTATCTGAGACTTCAAGAGAGCACAGCTGATTTGTTACCAGCATAAATTACCTGATTAAGAAAAAAAGCACATGTGCTGCAGCAGGTATGAATTTAAGTTAGTTGCATTGACTGGTCCTAACTGGAGGGAGTTTGTTGGGAGTTTGAGCAGGTTTACAGGAGTTCACTTTTTGTTCACTCGTTTCTTGTTTGTTTGTTTTTTTCCCTTTTTCTTTAACCCCACCTTTCTACCTTAGCCACCAGTGTACGGTTGGTTCCCCAGGAGCTGAAGGCAGGCAGTGCTGAAGTTCCTCTGTTAATACGGGATTTCCAAGGGTTCAGCTGTGCTCAGCCACAGTCCCTGCAATTGTCTGTTTGTACGTGTACTGCTGACGGTGGATGCAAAGATAGAGTTACTGGTGGCGGGACAGCGGGTCTGGGACCAGCGGCGGTTGCACTAATCATCTTGGCGTTCTTGCTTCTGCTGCGTAAGTAATCGTTTCATGTTATATCAGAAGCACTATGAATACGGTCCACAAAGCGACAGGGAATAAGCTGTTCTGCTCCCAGGTTTTATCATCTTGATGTACTTTGTGTAAACTCCTAGGCTGTGTGCAGTCATGGCAAATCTCCAGTCAGTTTTGGTAACATCAGCGTTATACGTTCAGAAGCTATGCATTTTGAAATTAATATGTACAACTTGTAATATTAGTTTATGATGCTATAAATAATAGGTGGTGAAGCACCAAGGAATCCTTTTAGCATGTCCCACGCTTCCCTGTGTGAGCCCTAGCTCTTCCCACTCAAACCACAGCAGTCTCTCAGTGCTCTTTTCCCTAATTACAGACTCAGGTCTCATTCCTTAATCCAAGCAGCACATGATGTGAGATATCATCTTGGTAAGACAAGGCAGAAGCTCAAAAAAAAGAAATACTTGCTGTCAGGGTGTGGCCATATATACTAGTGCTGCATTTGAAAGGGCAGTAATTCATTGTTTGTAGTAGTACACTAGCTATGACAAAACAAAGTTAATTCCACAGAAGTATTTTTTCCTCCTGCAACTGAATTGTTTTGAGCTCCCCGGTTAACGCTGTAAATGTGACCACTCGTGGGAGTGGTCATGTGTGATCCATATGGAGGTGTTAGTAAGGGGACAGGAGATGGAAATGCTGAGGTTGTACAGTGTACAGTTTTGTGGCTGGTTTTGCTATATGAGATCTTCAGTAGCAGTATAGATAAATACATGCACAATCATCTGCAGGAGTGACAGGTTCATTGCCAGTTTACTGTATAGAAAGCCACCCCTGCATGTGTTTCCAGGAAATACCTGGAACTTTGGGGGACTTGGCTGTGGTCCTTATCTGTTCGCACGATGTTCATGAACTCGTTAAAGATACATTTCTGGCCAGACTTCAGTATTGGCTGTTAACATGCTTTGACCCTAATCATCCCATCACTAATGACAAACTTCTGTTTCCCTGCAGTTATTCCACTATTACTGCTGTTGTGTCCGTGTGGCTTGGGAGCGAAAAAGGGGTTTGCTGCAATACCGGACTGTAGCGAAGAGATGTTGCGTAAGTGGAACAGTGAAGGAGCAGCTCCGGAGGAGAAGGCAGGTTTTCCCTAATAGCGTTTTTCTTTGATTTCCATCCAAGTGCTCAGTTTTGCACTCGTCTCTTTCACATAATGGGCTGATGTTTCAAACCTGCACAGCAGATTTTAGCCACACATGAATATTAATTAAAGTTAACCCTGTCAAGCTCAGTGAAGGATGCATGGAAGGGAAATACCAACAGCAGCTCTAGAAACACCAACCATAGTGTTAAAATCCCAAAGTAAAGGCAAAGGAATCAAGCACATGCTGATAGCATCTGATTAGAAGATAAAGTGTGGGAAAAGCATCTGTGCTATTTGCATCTGCAAGCCTGGAATGTTCACTGCCTGTTTGGGAGTGTACAGTAAACCAGTGAAAGAACAGGTTATAAAGCTTAACTTCCCATCACCAGTTCAGAATTTCAGGTTGCATTTTAAATCACTTTCTTGTGTGTTTATCTTCTTAAACAAAGCAATATTAAAATTAATATGATTTTAATATTATTACAAATGTTTTAAAAAGACAGAAAGAACATCAAATATGCAGAGGGAATGCAACAGAGAGAGCAGTGAATGCTACAGATGTTTCCTTTTGCTTGTTGTCGTACACAACCCAAAAAAAGGGTATGATGCTAGCCTGTTTTTGCATGATAATAAGAAGAAAGAGAAAAAGCTTGGATTCTGGGGCCAATGCTCACACCAAATTCTTGATGAAAGACTGTGAACTTGACAAGGAAGCCAAGAAAAGAAGAAAGGGCCAGGTAGCACTGCAGGGGCAGCAAGCAGTACATGCTCCCCCACAGCTGGAAAGCTGAGCACACTGGAGTTTCACAAGTCTTTTTCTTATTTTTTTTTCCCCTCTTTCATTCTCAGCCCTTTGAGTTTTAAGAACAAAGACCTATAGAAACACTTCTGTGATCCTTCTTGGGAACACAGTCATGGAAGCTACACCCTCTTCCACGAAGCTCTTTACTCTGCAGCAACATGATTAAGTACAAATTCGAACATGTCCTAAGTCAGCACCCTCCCAGGTCCCACCCAGCCCAGCTGCTGGTTTGGTGAGCTCCATGTGCTAGACAGCTTTCATGTCACATCCTCATATGTGTTGTTCTTGCAGTTGATGCAAAGTGTTGTGCTACCCACTGCACTGGGGAACTTGAAAGGAGCAGCTGGCGGAGCAGCAGCAGTAACAGCAGCAGCAGCAGCAGCAGGAATGAGTGCAGAGGAAGCTGCTGCAGCAGGAAGCAGTTCTGCCTCTAACGTAAGAGGGCAGAGCATCACGATTACCAGGGAAGGATGGGAAGAGCAAAGACATCTCCTTTCTGGTGCTGATTACCATTCCAGAGCCATGGCAACTGTAGAGGCTGAGGGCATGGTAGCTGGAGAAGGCAACATGGCGGTGACTGGAAAAGGTGTGGCGATGGGATCTGCAGGAGCCATGAATGAAGAATTTTTGAGAGAATACTTCACTGACGTAAGCATATGACCTGAGAATAACAGTATATTGAGATTTATGCTTAGCATTGTGGAATGCTTTTTATGTTATTACAAACACGAATAGATTGTCTATATGTAAACAATCCCAATAACGGTCAGTGGTGTGTGCAAGTGGGTGGGTTGTTACGGACTTTTGAGTTAGGCTCGCGTGTGGGATGTAGACCTTGACAATGCTAAGTTTTGTAGCATCTTTGGGTTTTCACAAGATCCCCAGTGACCAGAACCTTCTCAGCGTTTGGGATCCAGAATATTTGTCAGTGACCAAGGAGCCTGATCCAGGAAGAAGCCGTGAGGAAGATGACGTGATATAAACGTTGGGGACTTGAGCATATTAACTGTGTAGGGAGGCACTGATGACTCTTGATGAGTCACGGCTACAAACCTTTCACAGAGCAAGTTTTTGAAAGATAAGCCATAGATGTCAAATGGTAGAGGGCGGGTCTGCATTTTAAAAATAGCTGATGAAGTGGTGCTGGATTTGTCTGGTTGTGCAGTAGTTTGGGTGAAAGGCAATTCACCAGAAGCATATCAGGCATATGTTGCAATCCTTTTTCTGAATTATTTTTTTGTGACCTAACCACTGAACAATAAGATAATCCTATTCATTGCAACTATTCCTCTTTGTATAACACCCATTATTAGTTCTTAGGCTGGTGAGCTACTTACAGGGAAAGGCTCCACTTCTATCTAGCAGGGAGTGTAGAGATCGTCCTTCACCTCTACAAATTAAACATCTTCAATCTCTACAGCTGGCTGACGATGGGGCTGGGCAGGGGAGTAGCTGTGCAGGTTTGAGTCACCTCAGGCTAGGGATGGATTTCTGCATCTCCTTTGTGTTCCAAATACTGATCTAGGTGAACAGACACAACAGTAGCAATTCTGCTTTCCTTCTGCTCTTTTTGCTTCTGAATGTTAGGACATTCTGAGCATAGCTGCCTGCGAAGTCTTGCAGGAGGTGCTTAGTAAATGTTATACAACTAGAGGCCAGTGAGTTAGTTAAGATTATAGTCATTTGGGTGGCTAAAGTACCTCAGATACAGAATTAAAAATGAAAGAGAAAAGGGTAAATAGCAAACTGGACAAATATCTGAACCAATTAGTTCCAGGTGTGCGCTGATTTCTGTAGAAGCATCTTAGATCATGTGTCTGCTCCCAGGATCAAATGCAGATAAACATACATAATCAGTTTGGATCTGGATATATACCACATTTACACAGATGCCTGAGCTAATATGCACTACAGAACTTCAAATGTGGCAGAAGTGGTTCTGAGCATGGGCCAGCAACCGTATTAGTAAAGCTGGTTCAGCAGGCCCAGAGGATTTGGCCACCTTCACTCCTGCAACTGGAGCCACTGCAAGAACATACAAAGATTTGTGCCAGCATCAGCAGCAACCCAGCTGCAGATGCTGCCTTCAGACTGAGCTCGCCCTGGAAATGATACAGTCAGAACTTGTGAATTCTCCTTGTTCCAAAGTGATCTGGGTAGAGGCAGTGTGTATGCTGGAGTATGTTCCCATACATACCAAACTGTGTAACTCAGTAATTTGTTTGCTCTTTGGCTCCTTGGGTGTGATCCTGCAGGCTACAGAAGTGAAAGGAGCCATGGCAGGTGATGACATGTCAGCCTGTTCTCATGAAATGTGCTCTTAAATGTTAGGATACTCTCAGGCATGGCACTAGCACTCTCCTACAAAGACCTAGTTACAGGTGAGATTCATTCACTGAACCAAAGTGCGAGTAAACTCTCTGTGAGGAAGGAGCAGTATCATAAATGGTTATCTGGGAGGAATAGCAACAGATGGTGATATACCTGAGGCTTTCCATTTAATTCCAAAGTACTGTTTTTCTTCTCATCACTGTCCAGCTCAGACTAACTTCAAAAAAGCAAAAAGCAGTTCTAGGCACTGCTCTGGGTTGGGTGACAGCTGCTGTTATTATAATCCCCTTGACCAAGCATTCCTGATTTTTTTTTTTTTTTTTCAAGGTTACTGTGTCTAGAAGTGCTGTTAATGAACTTTTGCTTGCTTTTGCTTCCCATCTTTAGAAAGCTGTGTCTTTTGCGGAAGAAGATAACGCCCAAGCTGCAAGGGACTGTCTCCTGGTTTACTCTCAGGGGGAGTCAGGCTCCCCCCACGGCTCCATCGGCTGCTGCAGCTTTATTGAGGGTGACCTCGACGACCGCTTTCTTGATGATTTAGGAGACAAATTTAAGACTCTGGCAGAAATATGCATAGGCAGACGCATCGACATGAAAGACACTAGCTCCAAGAATGAATCCAGTTTTGGTGTTAATGAGCAAAAGGCTTTCAGCTCCAAACAAGCCTCTGCCTCAAGTGGCTACTTCTCACCCACCCCATCAGCGCAGGCAGGAGGTGGTGTGGGATCGGAGGCTGTGTCGCAGGAGGTGATCTTGGAGACAACCTCCTCATCGCAATCTGGGCAGCATGGTGCCCGGACCCTAGCCACACCCTTCACGGAGACCAATGTCACCGTGACGGAAACGTCCTATTCTGCAGGGGGCCCTGGCCACTCAGCTGCCAACTTTTTAGATCCCCAGTTTAAGGAGAACATAGTGGTGACAGAGAGGGTGCTGGCCCCTGCCTCGAGCTTGAGGGGAATGGTGGAAGTCCCCAACCTGCCCTCTGGAAGCAACATGGTGGTTACAGAAAGGATGATGACATCAGAGGGCCCTGGGGTAGGAACCATGGCAGTTCAGGACCTCCCTGACTCAAAGTATGTGGTGGTGAGGGAGCGGGAGAGGGTGCTCGTGCCCAGCACTGAGCAGGGCTCACTGAGCTTTCCCACCTTGTCTGAGGGGCAGAGCATGGTGGTGAATGAGAATGCCCTCACAGCCTTGGCAGGGCCTGGTAGAGCCGAGCAGGTGCTGATCACAGACTCCCTGCTGAGCCAGGCAGGCTCTGCCATGGAGGGGGCAACTCCTGCCAGCTCCACGCTGAGCAAGTCCTCCAGAGTCACCAAGTACAGCACTGTGCAGTACAGCCGCTCCTAGTCTTGGCACCTTAACTGCTGCATGCAGCTTTCTGCAGGCTTTGTATTGAGACCTGGATTTCTTAGTGCCTTAAAAATGATACTGACTTGCACATGGTGTCTTCTTCAATAAGGACTGCGGCCAAGAAGCTAGCAAAGAAATCTGCGATTATTATAAAACACTGACGATGTTTTTGAAGTGGAACAATGAAAGATATATATCTTGTTTGCTATTTTTGTAACTATTTTGCTATGTATTTGCTGTTTTTACTATTGTGTTAGTGTAATAACACCATGTAACTACAGCTGCATAATTATGGGAAAGCAGAAGACTTCTAAAATCTAGTGATTGATAGCAAAGCACAAGTTAGGTTTCTGAGCTGCCGTTGAGTCTGTCTGCTGAACCCTCCTCCCCACCTCCCAAAGGGGCATCAGTCTCACCACATCTTCTGTCTGTTGCCTTGTGGGTCAGAGCAGCTCCCTTAAACTGCAGCAGAATTCACTCCAGTGAATTCATTGGAAACCTCTCTTTCCTGAGAAGAGTTGCCAAAGTCCTCTAGGCAGTGGTGTGTTGATCTCCTAGAGGGTTGGCACAATTTCAGGTTATCAGCACCTGTACATTAAGCAATCAGTACTTGTTCTCTTTAACCTCTGTGCTATTATACAAGTAGCAAAAAGAGCTCAGAACTGCTTTTTTTCTGTGGGTTTTTTGTTGATTTTTTTTTTTGTTGTTGTTTTAGTACTTCAGTGTAAAATTTCCATTACTTGGCATAGTTGTAGACTGACTTGGGAAAATAAGCATTTGCATCATAAAGATTTTTCACTGACTCTTAATTGGTCATTTAATAATGCATGAGAAACAGCCAGAACTTCAGCTTTAGAGACAGAGATCCAATCAATGGCTTCTGCTAGCAGAGTTTATGGCCCTTAGGAATCTGCTGGATCTGATTTATAAGTGCAGTTAATTGATTTTATTTCTATCCGTGAGTTCACGGATACAAGTAGAGTAATGAGGCCCAGTGCATGTTTTTGCAGTTGTGATGATTCCAGCCTCAGAACTGCGGTGGCCTCTGCAGTGCTGTGTAATGGCAGCTGTCATTAGCTCTAACTGGAAAATAGAAAAGCTTCCTGTAATTTTGCAACACTCGATGTCATTTTCTATTAAGTCTGTGTGGTTAGAGTACTGTACTGTTTGGCACTATGTATATATGCACATGTAAGTATTTATTTGTATGCAGTTTGAAACATTTTAAAGTGACTTTTATAGAAAAAAAAAAAGCACCAAAACCTGTCACACACTATTTATGTTTTATCAGAGTAGAAATGTATCAGATTAAACATTAGCACTGTGTGCCTCGTAACTGTAAAATCAGTGAGGTCATCATGTGGCAGTGCAAAGCCCATGGACCTGCAGAGCTTTCTGGTTGTCTCCATCTCTGCTGGAGTTTTCACGTCTCTGTAGGTTATGTCTTCCACTGTATTTTATTTGAGGGTTAAGGTAAAAGGAAGTTCAGACACATTAACGTAAGAAGTACGAACCGTGGCTGCGCTCATCGCGGTATGCATAAGTATGTTACAGTGGAGGATCAAGCAACTTGATGCACTTGCTTGGACCTGTTGTTTATTTATCCCTTAAACTTCATTTTTAAAGTACACATCTCTAGTTTTAAGCAAGCAAGCAGTTTTAAGTGGTAACCAGGTTTTTCTCTTGCAGTTAGAGGGAGTGAACTTACCTCTGATTTTTTAATGGAGAGCTTCTGTATTTTTATGCAATGTGAAATAAAGAACTCAACCGCACTTGTTCTATTCTTCATTCACTATTAAGACAACTACCTAGATGTAAGCAAGGACCTTTCCACTGGAAATACAACGGGTGGGTATAACTAGGTTTGGGATTTTCCAAATAGCTCGAATATCTTAAAGATATAATAATAGTTTCTTTCCTGCTAACTTACAAATTCTGAAGCGGGGGGAGGGAGGAAGCCAAACATTAATTCTGCCTGCTGCTTAAAAGCACTGAATTCTTTAAGTAAGACTTGCAAGCAAGATAAGAGCAGCCCCTACACAGATTTACTGGGCTTTTGAGTCATACTCTTCAAATTGATTTACACCTCCGGAGCACATGACATGCCAAAAGGTACTGACTGTTTTATAGCTGTTAAAACAGGCCCAGAAGGGGCTGTAACAGTCAGGAACATGTAGTGGAAATTCCAACTTCACAAAGTATTGTTTATTTTCAACTTCACTGGCTCAGTAATCTCCAGAGATGTGCTAGTGTTGCAACAAATCCATTAGAGTAGATTCATTGACTCCTGTGGCAAAAGATTACCGGTCAAAAGGAAAAACAAGTTTGTTACTAATAGTTAATTTTGCACGTTATGTTGGGGTTAGGTGGAAGCATTCTTCTAAGAGCTTTTCACTTGTTTAGACTTCTACCTTTCTATAAGAAATTCCAGTATGTGAGGCAGATGGTACAGAAAGAGTTTAATTGCTGGTGCGTTAATATTGAATAGTGAAGACAAATAATACTTAGCACTTACTCAACATTTCATCCAAGGATCTTGAGTGACTTCATAAATGAATCATTTTTTTCTGTCATTAATTGCTGTGACTGTGGAGAGCAGTGGCATTATGTCTGCCACATCTCATGCCCCTTAAGGGAAAACACACAAAAAAACCAGCTACTTTCATCAACACTTCAGATGATATCAGCATGTGCTAGCGCTGGCAGAATATCCATCTGATAAAATGTATCTTTTAATGGAGCTGTGTTTTGCACATGGTTGTGGGAGGAATGCACAGACCCAAGTTAATGGAAGTGCCTGGTTAGCATCCAACTAGCAGGTAACCCTGGGACTGGCCCTAGACACTTATCTTCTGGCTTCAAAAGGAAAAACGATGTCTGTAATTTTCTACCTAAAAATAACAGCATGGTTAGGCAAGGGCTGAAATACTGGAGTGACAGGGACTGTATCCACACTGTTCTGTAGAGAATTATGTTTCCTGCAAAACCTCACTGAGTACATCAGGCTTCGCAAGCATGACCCAGCATGCTGCAGCAAAAGCAGCAGGATTGCCAAGGAGGGCAAGTGGGGTGCTGGTCCCTAGCACCTACAAGAAAGCATTTCTGTGTGTGTGTGTGTATGGAGTCAGGCTGGGCTTTGGAAGACAGGGTGTTTCCTTCCAGCCTCCATTGTTTGCTGGGTGTTTGACCATCATCCACCATCAAAAGCTTAAAACTTTGTCGGGTTATCAGCAGTAAATCACTCAAAAAACAGAAATAATCAGCTGCTCTCCCTGGGAGGCTGGCCCTGCTGGGAAGTGTTTATGGCCTTGAAGAATCCCAGCAATGCGTCACTCCTGCAGCACTTTGGTAGCCAAGCTGCAGATGCTGGCTGTCCCCTTCACTGGCCCCTTCACCCTCCCAGTGGCCTCTGTGGTTACCCTGTGCTCAAAATGCAGTCACAAACATCTGCTCCTCCAGTGGAACCAACCTGGGTGGAAGGCCTGTCCACCTGGGCCTGGTCTGAGCTGCATTCCCCCAGCCTTGCCTCGCTCTGCCTGCACCCATCTCAGCAGGAGCCTGGTGGTAGGCTGGGGGACTGGGCCTTTTCTTCAGGGGTCTGAAAGCCCTGCTCCCCCAGCCTGGGATGTTCCACGTGAAGTGTCAAGGGAGAACAGGGCAGTAGCCTCCTGAGGCAAAAGGAAGTGGCTTGGGGAGGTGGCACTGAGGAGAAATGGAAGTTCAGCTCTCTGCAGAGAGAACTACCACGCTGAATTAAAAACCTGGGGTAGGGCCCGAGTTTCTGGATAAGCCATGCCCAGTGCTCCAGCCCTCCCATGAGAGCCTCCGCCAAGAAACAGCTACACAAACACAGCCCTCATCACCCTTTAATCACAGAGGTTTCAGTCTCCAGCTCCCAGTTTCACCAAGTGGCCTCACCACAGAGGCTGATGCTTCAGGCTCTGGAGCAGGTACAGGTGGTGGTGTCCGCAGCACGTCCTATTGCTCAGCCTGTTGGCAGCTGAAAATCAAACTCAGGAAGACTCTCCCAAGAGGAGAACAGATGGCAATACAGGCTGTGCTGCTGCACCCAACAGGGGCATTTATGTTCTGAAGCTGCTGCACAGAGTGGTGACACGTCCACAGCTCTCTGCTGCCTCCCCTCCAAGAAGGACAACTCCTCAAGTGCTAGAGGTCAGAGTGCTTTTGCGCTCTGAGACTATATGAACAAAAGCTGTACCAGTGTTTGGTAGCAGAGGCCACCTCCCACACTGCACTATGTCTTTATTTCTGCAGCCAGAGAAAATACCAGAGTAGGCAAAGCCACAAATGTAATTTTGAAGAAGCGCAGGGCTGGGTTTCTGCTCCCCTACTGCATGAGTGGAATCTGTGGGGAGGTTATCCTCCTCTTTATAGGTCTCCATTCATGCAGCTATTGAGGTTGTAATGAAAGGACTGTCAGGGTAGGGGCCATGGCAGAAAATTGGGTTTTTATTTAATATTAATAAAGTTTTTGATTTGCCACAGACTGAAGGGGACTTTCACAGTTACCTTGCATTAACTGGGGAAGCCCAGGAAAAGAGAGATTTGCAATGTTCAGGTGTTATAGTTAAGTCATTACTCTCTTTTAGTTACTGAAGTATGTGTAACAAGTGATTGCATTGGTATTAAAATTCCCCTGAAACACATTTCCTTGGGATATATAACAAAAAGTGTCCAGTGGAATGGCGGGAATGTCTCCAGAAGGTGCTGGGATCATTTTGGGGGAGAGAAGTGCCCGACCAACAGCTACTTCTGCAGGGTACTGGGGGTGGGAAAGTTTATAACCCCTCCTACACCAGCACCACACTGGTTTCTGACCTATGATTCAGCTGTTTCATCAGATTATTTCTTTTTGATCTGTTATCTCTAGCAAATAAAACTCAGAGACGAGTTATCTCCTCCTGGGGATTAAGTAATAAACATGATTGATTTTCTAGCTAATGATTATCCCAGATATTTGGTCTCTTGCAGGCCTTGAAATTAGCCTCCTTAGACTGCCAGCCTGCTGGGAGCAGGGTGGGGGGCGTGGGCTGGTGGGGAACATGGAGCAGGTGGCAGCAGCGTGGTTCCAGCAAGGTGGGACTGTGCCCCAGACCATGCAGAGGCAGAGCAGCAGGGTTGGCACATAGGCCTGGATGCAATGGGCTCCAGGTGCAGCCTCCTGCCATCGCTGCCTTCTGCGAGGGCCCACACAAGTCAGGTTGCTGCCTTCCTCACTTCCCTTTACTTCTGCAGTTTTGAAAAAACTCCCAGCATTGTCTCTCTAATGTGACCCAGATTATTTGTTTAATCTGCAAACATTACCATTTGCCCCTTTCTTCTTTTCTTGATACAAAAAGAAAAAGCAGAGCAAGGAATCCTGTACTTATGGCATTAGGTTTTAAATGGAGCCAAATCACATCTCCCAGATGATGAATTGTACCTGATGTAACTCTCATCTGACAGCACAGCTCATGCTGGCAGGGAGAGATCATCTCTCTGTGAAAGGGCACCCACCCTTTTGTCATTTATCATCCTGTGATACACCCAGCACTTTGTCCTTCTGCCAGCAAGCTTGACTTGTGCAACAACAGGAAAAACAGAAGGCTTCTCAAAGTCTTGAATCTGGGCCCCAGACAGATACTGCCATAACAACAGGGACATTAAAGACAGGGACTTTCTTCTTGTCTATCCATCCTACCTTCATGTTTTTCCTGTGAACAAGATATGTGCAACCTGAAATATGGATCCCTAGAAATATTGGATTTTCCATACTGCTGCTAAGTTGGAGAGGGGCTATTTCTCCTCCCCATACTCTGCTCAGCAGGAATAAATTTTTTAGTATAAAGAAAATCATAACTGTTTAAAGTTCTTGAGGTTTTTCAGGCATCTCATCAAACAAACATGCAAATCAGACTGAACATCAGGTGGCTAAGTGTGGCAGCCCCCTTACTCACCTTTCTTCAGCGTAGAAACCACACTAATGAGTACTGCTCATGGAATCTCTCATTGAGCTTTCTGTGCTCTAGACAAACAGCAGTAGCTGGAGCAGATAAACACACTGGAGCAGGTAAAGAGCTGGAGCAGTTCTCAAGGACACATCCTAACCAAGAGCTGGAGGATCACTCTGACACTCCTGTTTTTTGAATTAAGGAGCACCTAAATATTTTATACCATGTGAAACAAGTCCAGGCAGAGTGACCTTACAGCATCCCTACAGCTCTTAGGATGTTCTCGTCAAAGAGAGCAAAGATGGTGGGACTGAACAAAGGTCTTTCCTCACATGAAGATTTCCCTTATGACTTGAATAGAGGCAACCACCATTATAAATTCTGCTCAGTTTTCTGGCTCGCTCTGTTCATGTTACTCTATAAAATAATTAGTTTGAAGTAGTTGCAGAGAGACACTCAGAATCATCTTGTTGGAGACATATAGTTTAAAAAAAAAAAAAAGCTGCCTTTAAGTCCTCATTCTTTCCAGTTATGCCCTCCTCCTTTCAAATCCAATAAAATCCCTGCAAAGTCTAAAAGTGGTTGAGCACCTGTTGAGCATAAAACCCCATGGTATTAGGTGCTGAGAATGCAGCCGCAGAAAAACTGGCCTCTTAATTTTTCCAGGCCACTGGAGACATGCAGGTAGCTCTCCAGTGATAAGGAAGTATTTTAGAGGAGATGTTTAAGCACATATTCCGCTAACAAATCTTGAGCATTCAGTGTTCCCTATACCCTGCACACAAGGGATGTTTCAGTGTATTATCTACCAAAGTCCCTACTATTTTACTGTGATCTTCTTCCTACAAATACCACTGGTGACTTTCTAGTGCAGGCTGGCAATCCCACAGTGGCAAATGCAAAAAGAAGAGTAGAACATGATGCTGCTCTACAGTGTCTTCCCTTATTTTCCAAGCATCTTATTCAGGTCTTTCACTGAAAAAAAAAGTATTTTGCCATACGATAAAAGAAAACACTTTTGAAGGACATGACTGGAATAGAAACACACCTGAGGGGACTGGTGTTAGGAGTAAGTTACAGCCTACCCAAGAAAACAGCTTGGGGTAGGAAGCTTCGGAGTAGTGATGTCCTCTGTAAACATGATTTTATGCTCCTACAGGTTGACTGATTGCATCAGCTGAAGTTTGGGATTAATGGAGAAGGACATTACGACAATAAGTGATGGCATGGAAGAAGGACAGAAGCTATTCTTTTAAAAATTATTTCTGGAAGGGAATGTGCTGAATGCACCTCTAAATCTGAGTGTACACAACTATCATCTGCTGTGTGTTAGAGAGAAAAAGACATTCTGTGAGGAATGTGTGCTGCCCTGGGAGGAATTTCTATCACAAATAACAGCATTTAGAGCAAGTGGGACTCACTGCAGAGAGAGCCTCCTCTGGAAGGCCCCCTGGCTCAGACAACTCTTTCTTTCTCTCCTACATATACCTTTTCCTGCTGTGCTCTAAAGCAGATTAAGGGATCAAGAAGAATTGCAATGCTCCCCTGTGCCGTCCCCTTGTCCAGCGGGCTCTGTGCTGCTTTGTTTAGAGGAGTTTGACAGCCTGAGCTATCCGAGTGCATTAGGTTTGTTTGTGGAGCATTAGGAAAGAGATCCAGGCTTTCAGAGGGAAGGGAAACTGCCTTCAGCATTTCTTTTTCTTTTTTTTTTTATTTTTTCCACCTTGGTGACTGTACAATTCTTCGTTTTTATGGCCAGCTCAGTCTGACACAACAGATAAGCTTCTGAATCACAGGAACAAAGGAATGCGTGGCATTTTCCCTGGTATAATTGAAAAAAGAATTGGTTTGTTACATTTATTACCAGTGGATGAGCAGCTACTTCCTTAGAAACACCAACAGCTTACCATATTTCTTGAAACAGAACCATTAACACCATTCATTCTGGACAGAAAAGCAAGGAGCCCAAACCCAAGGGAAAAGGCCCTGAAGCCCAGAGCTGGTGTCCAGCCTCCGGGCATGAAGCAGAGCCCATCACACCCCCAGCTCCCGCCTGTCCCGGCAGAAAGATGGAAGAAAAGGCATTTCCCTGAGCAAAACTAATGGATGGAGCCGGAGGCCTGAGGGGCCTCCGAACAGCAGGTGGCAGCCTGCTGCTGCTGCTGCTGCTGCATGCCCTGCACCTCCCTGCAGGCGAAATGCTGCGTGGCAACAGCCTGGGAGAGGGTCAGCCAGACTACTGGGGTACATACGCAGATTTTTGGTTCAGTCAGAAGGAAAGCTTAGACTGGCATTGAAATGGAACCAGCCGTGCTCAATAAGACCCAAGGGAATAAAGAACAAGCTCCTGGACTGCAATATAGCCACTGCTTTCTTGTATTCCATTTTGTGGAGGTAGCCGCGAAGAATGATTTCCCACCTTTGTCGTTGATCTCTTAAACAAGACATTCTCTGGAAACACACCACTATTTTTTGTTCTCAAAGCGCAAATCCCTTAGGATGGACTTGTGGCATTTTTCTTTCAGAAATTATGAGATTTTCTGTAGTGAAAAGAAAACCAAAGCTCAATCTGATGTATGGAATTGCAGCTGACAAACACAGCCCTAGGGGAGCGGAGAGTTTTCTTACTGTGCCTATCATCAAGTAATGCCAGAGCAAAGACTCCAGCAGGAGCTCTCCATCCCCCCTTTCTTCTCTCTTTTTCCTCTCGACTTTGCATGGCTATACACTGAGGCAGCACTACAATGTGCTGGGCTTATCCAGGCAATCAGCAAAGCTACAGGTGGAAAAAAAAAAGACTTCTGAGCATCCCTGGTCACAGTGTGATGGTTTCTGTATGACTCTCACCCTAGCTTGAAAGGAACAACTCATCAGTGACACCTTTAGAAAAGAGCCCTATTGTGGTCCATAAGGGTACGGACCCTTGCTTCATCATGGTTTACTTCATATTTTCATAGAATCATAGAATCATAGAATGGCCTGTGTTCAAAAGGACCTCAAAGATCATCGAGTCTCAACCCTCCTGCCAAGTGCAGGGTCGCCAACCTCCAGACCAGGCTGCCCAGAGCCACGTCCAGCCTGGCCTTGAACGCCTCCAGGGACGGGGCATCCACAGCCTCCCTGGGCAACCTGTTCCAGTGCGTCACCACCCTCTGAGTGAAAAACTTCCTCCTAACATCTAACCTAAATCTCCCCTGTCTCAGCTTAAAACCATTCCCCCTTGTCCTATCACTATCTACCCTCACAAACAATCGATCCCCCTCCTGTTTATACGCTCCCTTCAAGTATTGGAAGGCCACAATGAGGTCTCCCCAGAGCCTTCTCTTCTCCAAACTAAACAAGCCCAGTTCCCTCAATCTTTCCTCATAGGAGAGGTGCTCCAGCCCTCTGATCACCTTGGTGGCCCTCCTCTGAACTCGTTCTAAGAGCTCCACGTCCTTCTTGTGCTGGACACAGTACTCCAGATGGGGCCTCACAAGAGCCGAGCAGAGGGGGACAACCACCTCCCTCTCCCTGCTGACCACTCCCCTTTTAATGCAGCCCAGAACATAGTTGGCCTTCTGGGCTGCCAGCGCACACTCATTTTCCTCTCTATCTAGGAAAAGGCACCAAGATGGTCTGGCCCTTCCTTTTCCTTCAGAGCAAAGCTGAGTCTGTGATGAAAAACAGGTGAAACTTGCCTTAAGCTGGAGTTCTATGTTTAATCATGGCAGGCATATCGAGAAATTACAAGGTCAGGGACAGTGCTTGGGGGACACTGGTGGATGGGAAGCTGGACATGAGTCAGCAATGTGTTCTCACAGCCCAGAAAGCCAACTGTGTCCTGGGCTGCATCAAAAGTAGTGTGGTGAGCAGGGCGAGGGAGGTGATCCTGCCCCTCTACTCTGTGCTAGTGAGGCCTCACCTGGCATACTGCGTCCAAATGTGGAGTCCTCAGTATAGGAGAGACATGGATTTATAGAATCATAGAATCAGCAAGGTTGGAAAAGCCTTCTAAGATCATCTAGTCCAGCCATCCACCTGCCGCCAACGTTGCCCACTAAACCATGTTCCTTAGTACCACATCTGCATCTTTCTTGAATACCTCCAGGTACCATGACTCCACCACCTCCATGGGGAGCCCATTCCAGTGCCTGACCACTCTTTGGGAGAAAAAGCTTTTCCTAGTATCCAACCTGAACCTCCCCTGGCACAACTTGAGGCCATTCCCTCTCATCCTATTGCTAGTTACCCGGGAGAGGAGGCTGACCACCACCTTGTCCCAGCCTCCTTTTAGAGATTTACAGAGAGTAATAAAGTCTCCCATGAGCCTCCTCTTCTCCAGGCTAAACAATTCCAGTTCTCTCAGCTGCTCCTCATAAGAACTGTGTTCTAGACCCCTCACCAGCTTTGTTGCCCTTCTCTGGACATGCTCCAGAGCCTCAGTGTCTTTCTTGTAGTGAGGGGCCCAGAACTGAACACAGTACTCAATATGCAGACTCAGACCAAAGCTGAGTACAGAGGGATGATCAGCTCCCTACTACGCTATTTCTGATACAAGCCAGGATGTCACTGGCCTTCTTGGCCACCCAGGCACACTGCTGGTTCATGTTCAGCCGAGCATCCACCAACACCCCCAGACCCTTTTCCTCTGCACAGTCTTCCAGCCACTCTAACCCAAGCCTGTAGCATTGCATGGGGTTTTTGTGGCCAAAGTGCAGGAGTCAGCATTTGGTCTTGCTGAACTTCATCTCACTGGCCTCAGCCCGTGATCCAGCCTGTCCAGATCCTTCTGTAGGGCCTTTCTACCCTCAAGCAGATCGCCATTTTCTCCCAACTTGGTGTCATCTGCACACCTACTGGGGGTGCATTCAATCCTCTCACTCAGATCATCAATAAAGAGATAAAACAGGACAGGCTCCAATACCGACCTCTGGGGAACACTATTCATGACCATATGCCAGGTGGACCTGCCAGAGTGCCTCCAGAGGAGTGCTGAAAAAATGATCCAAGGGGTGGAATGTCTCCTGTACGAGGACAGGCTGAGAGCTTGGGCTGTTCAGCCTGGAGAAGAGAAGGCTCCGGGAAGAACTGAAAGCAGCCTTTCAGTATCTAAAGGGGGGCTACAGGAAGGAAGGGGTCAGACTCTTCAGCAAGGTCTGTTGTGTTAGGACAAGGGGAAATGGTTTCAAACTAAAAGAGAGGAGATTTAGACTGGATATAAGTTAGACATTTTTTGCAATAAGTTTGCTGAGGCACTGGAACAGGCTGCCTGCCCAGAGAGGTGTCCTGGAGGCACTCAAGGTCAGGCTGGATGGGGCTCTGAGAAACCAGATCTAGCTGTAGGTGTGCCTGCTCACTGCAGCAGAGTTTAACTAGATGGCCTTTTAGGGTACTTTCCAGATCAAATGAGTCTATGATTCTGTTATTACTCATCCTGTCGAAACTGGGTATTCTGAAAAATAGTGGGCTGCAGTGATCTAAGTCATTTCCCTTATGAGGACAGGCTGAGAGAGCTGGGGCTCTTCAGCCTGGAGAAGAGAAGGCTCCAAAAAGACCTTGTAGCAGCCTTTCAGTACCTGAAGGGGGCCTACAGGAAAGCTGGGGAGGGACTTTTTATAAGGGCATGTAGTGACAGGACGAGGTGAAATGGTTTTAAACTGGAAGAGGGAAGATTTAGACTAGATATTAGGAATAAATTCTTTACTGTGAGGGTGGCAAGACACTGGAACAGGTTTCCCAGGGAGGTTGCGGATGCCCCCTCCCTGGAATCATTCAAGGCCAGGCTGGATGGGGCTTTGAGCAACCTGGTCTAGAAGGAGGTGTCCCTGCCTGTAGCAGAGAGGTTGGAACTAGATGATCTTAAAGGTCCCTTCCAACCCAAACCATTCTGTGATTCTATGATTTAGATTTCTTGGGTCCCAAAAATGTAGATTTTTACTACTCTGGTCAAAGGTGGAGTTTAGACTGCAGATGACGAGTCACAAAGACTGTAGGATGACTGTAGGAGTGAAAAGAGAAAATTTTCTATTTTTGAAGGGTATTTTTCCTCCTTCCAGAACAAATTCAGGCAAAGGATCCTACCCAATACTTTTTCTTTTTTTTTTTTTAAAAACAAAAGTAGACTGTTCATGTGGGCAGCAGACAAAAGCAGAGGCTGCACATTACTCAGAAATACATGCTGGTCTCTCTTCCTGCTCTTTCTCTGCTTTCCAGAGTGTCCATATTGCAAGCTCTGGAGCGGTTCCTGAGCACTGCTATGACAATGTCAGTTACACTCATTCAAACTGAAATCCCCAAAAGCTGTGTCTCAGAGGTGGGCAACAGAACAGACTCTGACCAGGAAGGAAGATAAGAAGATGCTTCCTGTCCTCATTCAGGGTGCTGTGCAGAGAGGAGGAGAAATGAAAACCAATTCAAGTCTGAAAGAGGCGCATAACATACATTGGAAAAACTTGTTCTGGGGTAGGAAACGCAAAGTGAATGTTTGCCTTGTGCCTGATCAGCTGCATTAGCACATCTCAGTAAGAGGAGTTCCCAATTTTGAACTCATTCCTTTGGATGCCGCCAACCCTGATAGGTGGCTGCTGAGCTGAAACTCGACTCAGCAAAGCCAGAACAGTTACCTCCAAAGAGAAACTGCACCCAAAGCTATAGCAGAGGCAGGCAGCAGAACTACACAAGCTATTCAGAAAAAAAGGTGCATTTTCATTAACTCTAAAATCTCTCTCACACACACACACAAAATCTCCTTTGCAAGGTGCTCCAGCAGGGTACCCATAAAGAATAAGGCCTTGAATAGGCACATGGGCAACGCATGTTGAATGTCAGCTTAAAACACAGAGATTTCAGCCTTGTTTTTCTCTTGAGTTCCTGCTTCCCCGGGAGGCTTGAGCATAAAAGACCCAGCTGATAATTAGCCTCCCTCCCCAGCTCAAGCAATACTACCCAGTTGCACAGCTTCCTGATTTTTCCATGCGCTTCCCATTGGTTCCCTCTAAGTAAATTTTTGCTAGAGGTTCGCCCTTAACGTTTAGTAATTCCTTGCCACTTGGATTTGTTTCTTCCTCCACCTTCTGAAGCTTCTTGAGTACTTTTGCTTGAGAGAGTGGAATGGTGTTGGCTGGGAAAAGAGAAATAGAAAGAGGGAATTTCTCAATGATGGAACCAAGTAGGAGACCTCTGAAAGATCCAAGCTGTCTAAGCCATTTTACTCACTCCTTCCTGTTTTCTCCTGAACCCAACCATTCAGAAGGGTAGGATCTTAATCTCTGGGACCTCCTGAGAGCAGAGATCATCCACACAATCTGTCAGGGTGAGCCACCCTTGGACTCTGAGGCTGCTTAGAACCTGAACGGACCCCAAGGACAACAGATCTATGGAGGGGTGAGGGTGGGGTAGGGGCATGGCAAGCAAAAATCAGTTCTCAAATAAGTAAATGAAATGCATAATTACACAAGAGCACTGAATAGAGATTTCTGTTAATCTATGATCCTATAATCTGCTTTCGTTGCCACTTAGCAACAGAATTGCAAATTGAGGACAAAAAGCCAGGGTGACTTAACATTCCTCTCTTTGTTTAAAAGAGGGGAGAAAAGGTCCCCCAGCAGGCAGAGCAGCATTTTCAGGTGCAGGCTGTGCTGTGCTTTTCATCACTATTATGCAGAAACCTGAATTCCAATTTGCCTGAAGTCCAGTTCTGCTGGGCAAAAAAAAAATGTTTATAACAATTTGGAAACTTTAATCACAGAAACACAGGATTAATTCAAACAAATATATCCATGGACTAGTGTTAAGGTCATACATTGTAAGTAGGAGGAACATGGAAGGGACTTGTACCAGAAATTGATCTTGATTGGCAAACAGCAGCCCTCACACCTGTGGGTTGCAAGGTGCCACAGGGATGGTAGGGGAGTGGTGCAGGAGGGCATCACCCTGTGGCTTCAAGCTATCAGAGCCACTGACCTTCATCATCCTACCCTGAGAGGCTCTCATGCCCAGCAGTGCCAGCCTACCTCAGCCCTCTCCTAGACTCAGCTATTTTCTTGAATGGCACAAAAAGTTCTTTCCATCTCAGCCTGTTTTTCAGTTCTTCTTCTTATCTTTTTTTCCTTTCTTCTTCTTACCTTCTCGTGCTTTTTTGCTAATGGGCCTGGGGCAGTCACACAAGCTGACATCTTTTGCAACATTTCTATGAATCTGGTCCAAAGAGGCAGGCAAAAGACATGCTATGAGCTGCCTGGCAGCCAGGTTCAAGCCATTTTTGAGCAGTTGATAGGACTGCATGCCCTGTTTGCCATTCAAACCAGAGGCAGATTCTCCCTCATAGTCCAGCTCAGATGTCTGTTTCCTTGCACGTGGCCTGATCCTCAGAGGCAAGGCTCCAGCAACAACAGCTTCTTCCCTTAAGTGCTGTGCTCCTCCTGTACTGCAGGAGGGATGGGCTCCCATGTGCTGACCAGCAGCAGAGGAGAGTGGGGAGGTATCCCAGCCAAAGGGCAACAGAATCAACAGTTAAAATGAAAGTTTCATTTAATATTTACATTTTAACGGGATTAACTTTCACCAGGTTTGTTTATCTTTCATCAAGGGCATGTTTGTTTTTCTTTTTTTTTTCATTTTTACAGTAGTGTTTTGCTCCAAAACTAAACAGCCAAGACCTTCTTTTATGCCAGACGCATTCACCCAGTTTAACCTACAACACAACTCTCATTCAGATTTCCCAGGCCAAACTAATCACGGAGGCATATGTCTGGCCATCGGGATTACAGAACGTCACAGGTTCCCCTCAGTAAGGAGATAAGGGACAGATGAATGGGAAGGGCAGAAATGGGCACTCTACTTCTTTGAGGTGGTTGGCCAAAAGGGACAGCCAGAGGAATTCTGGCTTTTCAAACAGCCCAGGGGATGGTTTCACAAAGTAATTTCACCTGTAGATGTTACTGGAGTACATAGAGACGTCTACAAGTCATAGACATACCATCCACAAGCCTGCTGTATGCATGCTGTTATGCATTCCACTTCAGGTGGGAGGAAAAAAAAACCTCTAATAAGCCATATATATATGCTTTCATGAGTTCAGCTTATTCCCAACTTCTGCACACCAACCCTGCATTTTCAAAAACAAAAAAAAGACAAATTGCTCAAAAGAAAGGAGTGTGACAGGCAATCACACACTTCTACTATTTACAGCCTTCCTCATGTAATGGTACAAAGGAGCAAAAATAGTACAATGTTCCTGTTTTTATATGACTCTCCACAGTTTGTGAAGGAAATCAATAGACCCATCAAGCTGATGCTAATAAAGAAAAGATCTCCAATTCTGTCTGTAGTCAAATATTCCCCAGCTAACAGTCGTAGGCTGGTGCGCTGGTGTTATTTGCTATTTTTTTTCCTTCTTAGTCTATGCTTCTTTCATCATTATTTCAAGATCTAAAGCACATACCTGCGGAGTATCATCTTAAAGAAATGGCTCAAATTAGCTTCCTCCCTGTCAACCAGCACTCAGTGACTGACAATGTCAAGCTCACAGGAAATTGTAGAATTGTTTAAGTTTAAAGGGACCCTTAAAGGTCATCTAGTCCAACTCCCTTGCAATGAGCAGGGACACCTACAGCTAGAGTGGGTTCCTCAGATCCCCATCCATCCAGCCTGACCTTGAGTGTCTCCAGTAACGGGGCATCCACCACCTATCTGGGCAACCTGTTCCAGTGCCTCACCACCCTTATCGTAAAAAACTTCATCCTTATATCCAATCTAAATCTCCTCTCTTTCAGTTTGAAACCATTTCCCCTTGTCGTATCACAACAGACCCTGCTAAATAGTCTGTCCCCTTCCTTCTTATAGCTCCCCTTTACATACTGAAAGGCTGCTATTGGGTCTCCCCAGAGCCTTCAGTCATCAGTACAAAGCAGTAGCTAGTGGCATAGAGAAGTCTTAAATAGAGGACTGAGGGAATCTTTTAGATTGTGTGAGGGAAAGCAGAATACAGACATTGTCCAGAGTGAGTAAGGCTTTTGTCCTCCGTTCATGAAGAATGGAACTGGCAAGGATGGAAAAGGATTTTGACCTGAAACTTCAAAACTTTTTGAAGGATCCAAGAGATCCAAAGGACTTCTGGCTACACTTGACAGTTACTTAAGGCAGTGTGGGAACGTAAAATGTGGTAACTATTCCGCTAGGTGTGGACAAGCTTTCAGCCTCAGCGCTTTCTCTGGTCAACATGAAAGAGGATTAAAATTCCTTTGAAACACATTCAGAGGGGAAAATCACAAATGAAGAGGATTAAATGAATTTAGTTTACCAGCACATAGTTCCCTAAGCTAGTTTCCAGTGACTCTGATGTTATGCGCTTGTGATGGATTTTCAGGAAAACATGGGGTTCTGTGCACTTGTCATGTATCAGCAAAGGGACATACAGGGTGAGCAGCACCCACCAGTTGTCTTTGGGCTCTGCAGGAACACTGGAGATGTCCAGAGCAAGAGTGGTCCATGACCTATGGTCTTGTCTGTGTTGTTAGAAGGGCCAGTACAACAACCACGGTCCAAACAAGGACTTCCAGGTCTTCTTGGATGACTTTACTCAAGTGATACTGAGTTGTTCAGATATTTTAGGAGAACAAGCTCAACTTCTGAAGGAAAAAAATGTCCCTAAAAGCAAAACGAAACCTTGGCCTTCACTGGAAGATTCTACAGTACAATCTGCATTACAGAATTTATAGATTTTAGAGTCAAGCAAAAAGTGTTTCAACTAATTGTCTGAATATGAAAGACTTGTGGACTTATACTGAAGTCACTGACATATAGCATTCACTGGACAACATCCAACATCAAGTGATCTTTGGACAGCTCTTCTGCTAGCTCAACTTGCTGCAAGCAAGGAAGAGGAGCCTTCAGAGAACACTACTTGAGACCTCTATGTTTCATGAGAGTGGTCAGTGGGAATAACACCTCAAGATAACCCCATGCTCACCCAGTACTGCAGATCACTGTGCTTGCACTGTGTTCTTATACAGAGTATTTAAAATCACTATGTGAACTCCACATTTCTTATGCAAGAGGTTGGAGCCTAGAAGTAAAACTGTTTGCCTCTCTGACTTGGGTACACGTCATCATTTCGTATCTCTAGCAGAAATCTGACTGCCTGCTATTGTTTCACTCCCTGGGCAATACATCCTTCATGATGCTTTTGTTCTGAACTAGAGCATGCCCCTGCTTCATTACTGTTACTTGGATGTAGAATACAATGGAACTGTTTCTCAGCAATGGTATGTAGCAGTACTGTACACTGTGCAGACCAAGAAAGAGAAGGTATACACTTCGCAGGAAGAACAGACACAGACACAGATCAGGGATAAAATGCATAACCCAGCTGCAAAACACAGGCTTGTAATTGCTGTGATTGTGAATTTAGAGCAGTAGTGCAACAGCCATACCTATAGATAAGTTGAAACCTCAGCCATTGTGTACTTTATTTATGTGCTATAAGAGGTGTTCTGAACATAGTTTAGAGATGGTGAGTGAAGAAACTGCTATTTTTGTCCTTAGCAAGAGTTACACTAAACTACTGACAAGCTTGCATTCTACAAACCTGAGCATGTACGTGCTACCTGATTAGAATTTGCCCAACTTGGCTGGCAGTAGGTAAAGGGGTTATAAGCATAGACTGAAAATATGCACATGTAGCCTCTGTTGGTCCCTTTAAAGTAGCAATCTGGGTTTGCACTTTATACAGAATGCCCAAGGGAAAAAAATGGTGTGTTTTCATGTGTTGACAGTGACAGGACAAGGGGAAATGGTATTAAGCTCAAGGAGGGAAGGTTTAGATTGGATGTCAGGGGAAAATTCTTCACAGAGAGAGTGCTGAGGTGCTGGAACAGGCTGCCCAGAGAGGCTGTGGATGCTGTGTCCCTGGAGGTGTTCAAGGCCAGGTTGGATGGGGCCCTGGGCCCCAGATATAACCCAGGGACAGCTTTTGGCTCACGTGAGCTTATCTAGGAGCAGTGACTGACCTCCAACAGCTATCAGCTCTTTTCTTGTACTTTTCTTCTGCTTACACATCATGCTGTTGCTGGTTCTGCAGCACTGGAATAGTTCTTAATTCTTCTTCAGGAGTTTTTCTCCTTGAACTGGTGTAGTACACTTTGTTCTTGTTGAGGAAGTGCAAAAAAAAAAAAGAGAAGAGGAAAGTCCTGTTTCAGACGTAAGGTCCCTAATTTGCCTTGTTGCTGCCCCTTAGCAACCCTTTTTTTCTCTCTTTTTTTTTTTCCCCTAAGAGATACGGGGTTGCTTCCTCTTAGTTCCATTTTCATATGGTGTACAACTATTTTTGCCAGAACAGTAAATCCAGTAAATGGATTTGGAAACTGATGCAAATGTTCAGTGAAGCCCATGAAAGATACAGGCACACAGTTTATGAGACAAAATGGGGCAGGTCTGCAGGAGCATAAAAGGGGCTGGGCAGCCCAGGATACACAGTAGAGCATAGTAGGCACTCCAGCAACAGTTCACTTCAGAGCTCCATCCAGACGAGTCCACGTGATGATCTCTTTGTATTGATCTCCACTGAAGAAGAAACTGAGTAATTTAAATGACATTATAGGATGAATAGGCATTGGCCAATGCCTAGTTTGGCTCTGTGCAAATTTGAAGAAGCTTTTGAAGAGCCTATCCAAGTGGACCTGCATGCTGGAAAAACAGGCATTTCCACACACCTATTTGTATTCAGGTACCAGAATGAGGTGTCTGGGAATAAAGCCTTAGACTCAGCATTTTGCAATCTTAAACAGCAAGATGCAGAACAAAGTGCACAGCTGTAATAGCTGACACAGGACCTTCAGTAAATATATAGGTAACCTAAGAAAAGATTATAATTTAACCCTACAGAATCTTTTTAATGGTCATCATACATACAGGGAAGATTTTCACTGTCAACAGTGTTGGGCCTAAATATTCATTTAACATCTGCACTCTGCTGAGGATACATCATTAATTTGTGGAGATTCCCTTAAAAACTTAGCCTAGCAAAGGTCCTGTGAAACTCATGTTCTCTGTTATTGCTTTTATGCTATTAAAAACACTTGCTTTGTGTTGTGGATTTACTGTGTACCTCTTACTGTAAGAACGGGACAAAAATAAATGAACAACTTTCACCATTTTGCTATCAAAGAAATTGACCTTTAAAAAACATTGATCTCACGGCAAGTTCAAAGCATTTTTCAACAATACAAAAGGTTAAGTCACCAGGGTTGGCACAAGGATTGTTAAGTTAGTTTTGTGAGTAAATTGGTATGGGGTTTATTTTTGCAATCACTTGTCTAGACTGATGGATTAGTATGTAAACATGAATCCATACTGAAGCTGAAGAACAGAAGCTTGTTTTAGAGGAAACACAGGGACTGCAGGGGTACTAGCAAAGTAGCTGTTGATGAATGCCTAGCCACCTTGGAGCTGAAATACTTCAGAGTGGAAGCCTGCTCAGATGAGAAGGTGTCAGGTGAATTCAGAAATCACAAATGCCCCAAAGCAACCATCGTCTATTTAGATGTTTCAGTTTTGTAGATGCTGGGCTATGTTCAAGGAGCATCCTGGGATGTAACTTTGAAACGATCAAAAACTGTGGTTTTTTTACCAGAAACTTAACCCAACCCATCTGTCATCTAAGTCATTTGCTAACAGACTAATTGTGTTTCATACAGTGTATAAGGTAAGGATCATTTTCTTATTTTTCTATTTCAGAGCAGTAGTATTTCCTTACTTCCCACTAAAAGAGCCAATGTTATGAACAAGGCAATTTGAGAATGATCATTAAAACTCTAAACACAGACACATTCCCTAGACAAAATCAAAATGTACAGCAGACTGACAAACATGGACTCACCAAACACCTCTGAACTCACACTATTTTTAAAGCAATTCTTTGAAAACTGAAACTCAGCCTCAAGCATGAATCTCCCTGAGCACATTTTTAGTCAGAAAAGTACTATTCCTGGCTCTGCAGAATGGAAAAATGGTGCATCATTAGCAAATAGCAAAATCAACGGAAAATCTCTCATTGACCTCAGCAGCTCCTGATGTGCCAGAGCTCAGCCACAGCTACTCAGTGGCAGATGCCTTTTCACGGGGAATCACAAGCACACAGTCTATTTTCCTTTTAGACTGGTGGCTCTGCTAATAGTTCTCGACTCTAGTTCAGAATGTTCAGGCAAACTTAGTCAAGAGGTAAATCTTAGGTCTTTTCCTCTAAGTACTAATGGAAGGTGACTCCAGAAAAGTCTGGGGGGGAGAAAAGTGCAATAGTCTGTCTTATAGAACAGACTTTTCTGAGCTCAGAAAATCATTACTTTTTTAGAAAAATTGCTAAGGAAATTTATCCAGATTACCATCTATCACCCCCTTTCCTCCCAATGTCAAATGAGTAGCTTACAGTACTTTATGGTCAAAGTCAGATGCACCAGCCTGTCTGAACATTATGCCATGTAGAAGCAGTTGGCTTTCTAAATAAAATAAAATAGAAGAGAACGGAGCAGAGAATAAAGAGATTATCTGTGTAAAATAAATAAAACTGTATGAGACTAAGCAGAAGGGAGAGAAAGGTATACTGTAAAGCAGTTGGAAAAATCCTTGACATAAACAAAAGTATTAGTGGGACATGTTTGTTCTTGAACTGAACGCTGTAAAGCTTCCAAGCAGGGAACATGCTTTCTGTAAAAATAGGCATTAATTCTAATTCTTCAGAGATGAACTTCAACTGATTTGGAATTCAGATAAGCTTTAAAGTATTTAAATATTTGAGGATTATCTATTTTTTTCCACAGCTGGGGGGGTCTCACACCTCTTGGCTTCCGTAAGACCATGGTTACTGCGTGCACCAGGGACTCTGCTGTTCTCTCATACAGCTTTCTAATCATTCTGCATGCTACTCCCTTCCTCTGGGTTCGGAGTGCCCCTCAGCCCCAAATAGCCTCTTTCTATCTCCATGTTAACTACATGACTCTACTTTTTCTTCCACACCAGGATTCCTAAATATCTTTTAAGGTGTTTTCAGTGATTGCATTTACTCTTTCCCTACAGTAGGGCTTTTATGCTACTGCCCCATGCCTAAGGCTCTGTGTTGTAGCCCTTTTCTTATGGCACGTACTCTGCTAGCAGAAGCTCCAGGAGATGATCAGTTTCCTTCTCTTCATGGCTCTTCCCATGGCCCAGTTTCCTGCTCTTCCCTACCGCCTCAGAAAACTGAGTTTGCTCTTAGCCCTACTTGCTCCTCAGTGCTCAGCTTCTTTTCATTTCCCTTATAAATTCAGCTTATAAACAGATAGAGGGTTTAGAAACAATAGACAGCAGTCAGTCATCACTTGCAGATGCTCAGCAGTTACTCATCTCCTTTATCCTTCTCTCCCCTACAATCAAGTGTTTTGATTCTTGCCCAAGGTAGTAAGATTTCATTCACTGAAGTGGGTACATTCTATAAAATGTTCATAGAATCATAGAATTAGCTAGGTTGGAAAAGACCTACAAGGTCATCCAGTCCAACCATCCACCTACCACCAGTAACCCCACTAAACCATGTCTCTCAACACAACATCTAAACATCTAAACGTTTCTTGAACATATGTTAGAGCTCAGCTGGATGCAGATGTCAAAAACTGAACAAACACACACGCAATCTGGATGATAGCAATTTTGCAGCCGTGTCCTTTAAGAAATACCACTCTGTTCTCCATTTAAATCCAGCCAAATAGGAGCCTCTATCTGTTTTTTTTTTGTGTTGTGTTTTTTTTTTTGATGTCATCATTTCTTCTGACTCCAAACAGATGCCTTTTTCTTTCAGCTAATACTTCAGTGAGCCAGCCTTTCCACATTCCTGGGTTGTCCCATGCATTTTACCCAAACTATTTCACTTGCAGTATTTGTGTTAATGTATGGAGACTGACAATGAAAGGAGGCAAGTCTGACTATCAACCGTTTCACTAGACTATAGTAATTTTAAATTAGGTTCACATGAGGCTTTAATAGAATTTTATATGAATTCTAGATGTTCAATGACCTTCCAGATTGGAGAAATAGTAAAGACATTTACCTTTACACAGAGAATTGCATACACACTGAGTTTATTTTCCTTTCAGAATGGTGGTCCTGCTAATAGTCAGAGAATCTCTATTTAAATTACAAATGGATGGAATGGGGAGAATCCAAAAATAAATAAATAAATAAAAAACAGCAACAACAGAATACAACCTGTCAGGGGAGGAGGAGAAAAAAAATAAAATAAAATAAAAATTATGTTAGGAGTGTTCCATGCTTATCATCTGCTTAGAAAAACAGCTACCAAAAGGTCAATGTTTTAAAAGAGGAAACTAAAATAGATAATACAGACAGATGAAATATACTGTCCTTTTAGAGCTGATTTTTCAGAAACTCCTATCTTGCAGTAAAACCTAGTAAAAATAATTTTTTTTTGAAGTCATTCTCCCATAAGAGGGCAATTCCAGGTGCAAGCAGGCTCATTAGCTCCTTGACATTTTTTCCTTGCAGAAAAGCAGATAGCAAATGAGAGGACAGTCTACTTCAACTGAAACACAGATCATTTTTCTTCCTGATGTACAAAGTTTTACTTCTTCAGGGAAAAACTTGCAAACCAGTGAGCAAAATAAGCAAATATAGCACTGATGCACTGATCTAAGAGCAGTATTTACCTCTCCAGTGCCTGAAGAGAACTCACAAGCACTAGGCTGCAGCTTGTTTTGTTATAGCTGGTCACCTTGCACTAACTTCTATGCATGCAAATTGAACACAGAATGCTACCTACGTATTAGCTTGCTTTGCTGTAAGTCCAAAGGGCATTTTGATCTCTGTTCAGGAGATTACTGTAATATAGATTTTTTTTCCAAAAAACAACTTTTCTTAGAGAGAATAGACTACTTAAAGCCATCTGAAAGCGTGAAAGCCTCTGGAGAATATTGTCCGTAAACTCTCTCTCTCCATCATAATCCTACTGAAGGTAGGAGGCAAAAATGTTCTTTGTTAGAATATTGTGAAATGAGAACTAGGCTTATCACCTCCAAAGAGCAGAATTATAAAGTCAGGGTTCTTTAGGACACGGGAAGAAGGAAATGCCAAAGAAAAATTTTTTTTCTCATTCAACAAGCACAGGCAATGCAGACAAGTTTTTTGTAATGCAGCTGAAGAAACCCAGCTATCCCAAGCGTATTTCTCCAACAGCTAACTCCTTTCCAGTTTACGCTGGGACCAAATTCATCCTTGAAACTACTCTTATCTAAATGTACATTGCAGAGCATAACAATATCTCTGCCAGGATGATAAAAGTTTGACAGTTAAATCATAACTTAAGCTACTAATCTCTGCCAGTTGGCTTGGCTTATTCTGGTGCGCCATGGAGAAAGAGAGGACTGCTGTCACTTTTCTTAGACCTCTATCTTCCCAAGGGGACAGATCATTCTAGGTGTCTCTCCAGTGACTAAGAGGAAGCTTCACTGTCTGTCTGAAAATTAAGCATGATGAATCCTTAGGAACTTCTAAATTAGGTTTCAAAAAGAAACATTGCTCCTTTTAAACAAGCAGGATCAGACGTGGGAATCTGTCTCCAAGC
The DNA here is from genome assembly GCF_002078875.1 of Numida meleagris. NCBI lineage: Eukaryota > Metazoa > Chordata > Aves > Galliformes > Numididae > Numida > Numida meleagris. The sequence goes on from NC_034410.1 coordinate 104,530,038, forward strand.
ATGGACCATTAATGCTGCCTGAGCTAGACAACAAATGAACTCCATCACTCATATTGAGTCCACATCTCTATTTGGGAACTAGTCCTTGGAAAGCATTAAATAAAGTGAGGAGAAATACGGAGCACATACAGAGAAAACACTGGGACACTATCGTGCACAACCTGAGGGCAAGGGAAGATCTCCTAGAACTGGTTGGACTTCTAGGCAAAGAAACGTTGCTTACATTATTTTTTGAAGGGCTTTCTACAAGTTTAATCTCCCCAGGCAAGGGTCATGTTTGTGTCCGTTACTTATTCTCTTTACTCTGGTTCTTCCATTGACTGCAATGGCAGCATTATTCATGGACTGTCTCTAGGATTGGACTGTTTACTAAGCAAATAATCAGAATCAGCAGATTTGTAGTCATATGGGCACCCAATAAGCAGCCTGTTTTCTTGTAGGGTTGGGTATAAAATCCCAAATCTCATCAGCTCCTAGCTGTTGGCACCACGACTCACTAGCAGCAAGCAGAATGGCCTTTCACTCTACTCTTCTTGTTTTCTTAGCTGGACTGGTATTTCTCTCTGAAGCTGCACCACTGGTGAGTCTTTTATTATTATTATTCAAACTCAATCGTTACAAGAATGATTACCACTGCTTTCTAGATGACTAGCATCTTCCTCAACCATGAAATTCTGCAACCATTAGACTGTCCTGAAGTGTTATTTTACTACCATTTTTTAAATAGCTTTTCTTTCGCCATTTACCTACCTATTGTAGGATACTACAAAAGGATCTGGGGTATAGGAGATATGACCTTTTATTTTTCTGTTGCAGTCAGTTTATGACTCACATCCTATATCTTCAGAATAGAGATGGATTTTTCACCAAAGAAGTGTTTCTCAAAAGAAATAAAAATATTTGTAAAGCATGACTAAGTTTAAGGAAACAACATCCTATCACTCTTAGTGATGTTGTTGGTATTTCTTGCTGGTTGCCTAGGGTAACATACTCTGCCTGCACTTATAATAATTTACTGCTTTATTATTTGTGTTCTCATTAAAATGGTATATTTTCTATAATATTTTTTCCAGGACTGCATGGAACTCTAAATAGTTATAAAATAGTGTGTGTATGTGTGTGTGTGTGTGTAAAATAAAGTGATCTGTGTAAACATCAAAGATGGTCTTCTGTAAGAAAGTACTGGGGACAAAACAAAAGTTTGGGGACTGGCTTTGAACATCATTTGGCAAAGAACTTCCTTTCAAGTCAGCATTAATTCTGCAATAAGAATCCATCTACTCTTTCAAAGAAGGTTTTTGCACATCTAGTGAACAGCTCCTTTACAACCTCTCCTGCTTTCCCCCAGGTCTCCCATGGCTCTGTTGATTCCAAATGCCCTCTCATGGTGAAAGTGCTGGATGCAGTCAGAGGAAGTCCTGCAGCTAACGTGGCTGTTAAAGTCTTTAAAAAGGCTGCAGATGGAAGCTGGCAGGACTTTGCTGCTGGGTAAGTTATTTATGTGGTCTTACCGAGACATTTTTTCAGAGTGCCTTGAGTAAACAAAAGAGAAATAAAGGGAATGGAGCTCTGGTAATGTTTTTTGTTTGATTAAGTTTTCTATCACATCACACTATCACCATTAACAGCATATGAATTCTGGTCTAAAACCCATCAGATTCAGGGAACGAGAAAGTTAAGAGGAGAAACAAACACCTTAATTCCCAAATACTGAATGGTAATACAGGAACAAATGTCCCTTGGAATGGATTTATATACTTCAAGGAGAAAGCCAGAGAAACTCTAAAAACTGACGGGTTGCTTTCAGGGGAAGTGGAGACAATGTTATTGTTTTGTTCTGAATGAGTATTTGTACTATTGTTAGGAAATCCAGATTATTTTGCACGTTTCAGCAATTGGTCTTGAATATGTAATAAAAAATAGAATTTACACTATAATAAGATAAAAGCAACATCAGTGTTAAAAATGGTCACATTCTGAATGTAACAGTATTGTTCAGTTCTCAAGGCTGCTCTTAAGAAGCTCAAGGAGACAAATCGTGCGGTGGTTCTTAGCCAAGTTCTTTCGACACTTCACAGAGAAAATCTGAGAAAAATTATGTATTTAAATTATTTAAATAAATAAATGAGATAAACCATAGGTAAGAAAGAAGCATTTTGCCAGTGGAAAGCAATAAAGGAACATTAAACCACCATTTTTATTGCAGGTAAAATTTGTGACCTCTCTCTTGACTCGCATCTCAACCAAGGCTGCTATCAGTGACACCACTGACTTTAGCTGAAAGCACTTGTTTGAAATAGTTTTTCACATGTAATTTCAATGTTCTTATTTTGGAAGAACAGAGTTTATCTGTAATAAATATGTTGAAAATCTGAATGCAATCAAGGAACACGATCTGTTACTAAAACTGTCAGGTTAATATTCTGAAGTTCCACATGCATCTGCTAGGTACTGTGAAAGTTCCCTTTTGTACAGATGTCCATAAAAGTTTTTTGTTGGGGTTTGGTTGTTTTTGTTTACTTGTCATTGCTCAGTTTTTCTAACAAGTTTTAGGAAATTAAGCAAACACATCTCACAGCTGATGGATGTGGATAATTACTATTTAAAAGCCAGGGAGGAAGTTACCATAACAACAGTTGATTTTATTAAGAGGGTTATTTCAAAATTAGTCTGGCCAAAATATGCGCAAAAAGCTTAAGTCCAGTTGAGGTACTGTCTGAGGAAGGCCAGAGGGCACAGAGACGTGGAAGGCATGTGACCTGTGTTCTATATGCGCTCTTCCCATGATTAGTTTTGACCTTCTTACTCCTCACATGTTTTAGGAAATCTGGACCTTACAATGGAGTTCAAGAGTTCCATTCATCAAACATTTCTCATGTGACCTAGGCTGTGAATCATCAAAGAAAAAAAAAGTCACAGCGTATTTGACATAAATACAAATGCTCAGACAGAAATACAAGTGCTGCTCAGAAGGAATGACTTGAACTGTTTTGCTACCAGGGCCAAAGGCAGCGAGTCCTCTGCCTTGTGCTAACCCCATCCAGGATCTGAATCACGTACTGTCCTGCTGGATGTCACTGCAGCAGTAGCCCTAAGTGTTTTGCTTGCGAGACCACTGGCACTGAATGACTACCCCATATTAGCTAAAATTAAAAAAAAAAAAAGTGCCATGAACTCTTGGTAGTGAAGAATAGTCTTGCTTTCCATTTTAAAATTCAGTGTCTAAACTTTGTTACCTGAACAAACATCTTTCAGTCAGACACCATTTTTGCTTTTAATTGGTTTGTATCTTAATTATCTAACTTCTAAGAAGATATACCTTAATTGCTAACTTGCACTTCAAACAATTCTGCAGAATTTCAGCAATTCCATTTCACAAGTCCAAGGACAAATGAGTACTCACCAATGAATTCTTCAGCATTTTGCCTATTGCCTTTTCTTAAGGCAAGATAGATAAAGGCTGGAAGTACTAATTAAATTAAAAGAAAATTTATTCACAAACTGCCTGGAGCCAAGTTTCAGCCAGGGCTTGGCTTCTCTGGAGGTTTGGTCTTCCCTGGATACAGCTGATTTCACCTGTACTGGACTTGTACTGTGATGCTTTGGTCAATCTTCAAAATGCTAGAGTTGGAATGTTAAGAAAATCTGAGAACTACCATAGTGTTTTCTAAATTCTTACTTTAAGAAGATCATAATGTAGACTTTTTGTTATTCACTATCACTAACCAAAGAAGACAATTGAGACAGAGGAGGCGGGGAAAGAAAAGCTGGGATAGCACAATGGCTTCTTTCTCTGATAAGAAGCTGTAGGTCACTGTGTTCTCCCCTCTTTCTCTTCCTCCTGTTGCTCTTCTGTCCTCTTTATAGAAAGTTATTCCTTTCCATAGGTTTGGCAAGTCCCAGTAGTTCTTCATGTCAAGGTTTTAACTTTTCCTTCAAATACATCAAGTGATTATGAAATGTGATATTATATAAATATTTTTAGTAGAAAAAGTAAAATAAGATATGAAGATTGGGGGAACAATATGAAAGGAGAGGCATAAAAGAGGTTTAGTAGCTCAGTAGCCAAATGTTTAAACAGCTGTCATACAAAGCTTGGTCTTTTTCAGACTGTACTATGCAAAACAGCTGTATTTCCTTTTGCTTCTGGATTTCTTTCACCCAGTATTTTGTTACAAACTGAATAAATAGCCTCTCTGAGCTGGAAATTCCTATTTCTCATTTACATGACATCCAGTGGAAGCGGTCCCTGCTCTTTGACCAATGCACTGTAATTCAAATTACCAAAATGTGTGATGCTAAATTGCTGTTCCAAGACATTACCATTCAGGGTCACATAAAAATCTGTCAGTGCTTAGATGTAAAATCTATAGTCTCAGTGCTAATATCTACTGAATAAAACCATTTTCCACTAAAAGCTCTTTTCTCTAATTATAATTTGAGATTTGGCGTCTTGCCTTTCATCATGACAATCCTTTTCCTAAGCCACTGACATTTGGTTCCAGAGAGCACTCAGTACAAGTTAAATGCGATAGGAAAACAGGGGCCTTAAATATAACCCTGCCATAGCAACAAAAATGACCAAAAGAAGCCAAACAGCTTTTATTTGTGATGTACATGAATAAGTTGGTAGCTGTGACAGGTTCTGCAATACGGAAATACACAGGAGGGAATTATTTCACATGATTAGAAAGCATTCACTGTCAAATTTGGCTGTGCAGCGTCTGTGCTATTTAACACTCAACATTGACTGTTTCTGCCTAGCATTTAAATGACAATACAAAATATTTATGTAGATTTTTTATCATTACAGGAAAACCACAGAGTATGGTGAGATTCATGAGCTCACAACAGAAGAACAGTTTGTAGAAGGAGTATACAGGGTTGAGTTCGACACCAGTTCTTACTGGAAGGGACTCGGCCTTTCCCCATTCCATGAATATGCTGATGTAAGTATCTGAGAACACACCTAGTAACCTATATACCATGTAGTGGTATCAGCTGGACACAACAAATACAGTTCTTTGATACTGAAAGAGAAGTAAAACAGATCATTGTCACATTACATTGTCTAAATATGGCAGTATACAGACAGCTAGGCTAGAGGAAGTATCCAAATTCCCTTTAAGTATGAACTGATACAGCTCTTCCATAGTAGAGCTTTTTGCATTCAGAAAAAAAAAATAGAAAAAAAAAGAGAAAAAATGGTGCAAAAAAAGAAAAAAAAAAAGGAAAAAAAAAAGAAAAAAGGAAAAAAGGGAAAAAAGAAAAAAAGGGAAAAAAGAAAAAAAGGGAAAAAAGAAAAAAGAATAAAAGAAAAAAAGAATGCTATTTACTGTTATATTTGCTGAAGGAATATAGGGACTTGGAAGGACTCCTTTTATAGAAAATGAGCTCTTTTTTTTAGTCAGGGGAGTTCCATCACACCACTCATTTGAATTCTAGTATGACTGGTAATTACAAGAAAAGATTGTTCATTTTGGTGTGTGTTTAAGTAATGCTCAGTCCTGAAGTAGTCAACAGAGAAAAAAAAGAGGTGTTAAAAGATGGAAAATAATCATACTGGGACAGAAAAAGTTTCACAGATATCCAAATTCCATACTCAGCCCAGTGGTTTAAATATGTCACATGCCTCCCTTTTCTTTCAGCCCAACATTGACTTAGTGCATTCTTTTCCATGATATTTAGTCAGTACTTCCTAAAAAAAAATTGTTTACATTCTGGAGGCTTACTCTGCCACTTAAGTTTCTTTGAACATTCTATTCAGTGTTCTGGAACAGCTACAGAATTACTTTGTATAACATGCTGAATTGCAATTCAGAAACAAATTACTAAAGCCCAAATCTATAGAAGCCTGAAGAGCAAGTTGAGCCATCTAGGTCAAACAAACAATTCTGAAAATATTCCCTAATCATTTGGATATCTGAAAATAGAGATGGGGCCTAAGACCTTCACCTCAAGAGGTGCTTAAAGGTGCATGGTTGAGATTGTACCAGATAAGTTGTTGAGGATGCTTCCCTTTGACGTAGTAGTGTAGCTGAAAGGAGGTTATGACAAGGTGGATGTTTGCCTCTTCCCCCATGTAACTAGCAACAGGACTAGAAGAAACGGCTTCAAGTCATGCCAGGGAAGATTCAAGTTGGATATTAGGAAACGTTTTGTCTCCAGAAGAGTGGTCAGGCACTGGAATGGGTTAAGTCACCACCTCCCTGGGCAGCCCTGGTTGATCTGGACAGGCTGGATTGCTGGGCTGAGGCCAATGGGATGAAGTTTAACAAGACCAAGTGACAGATCCTGCACTATGGCCACAACAATCCCAGGCAACGCTACAGGCTTGGGGCAGAGTGGCTAGAAGACAGGGTAGAGGAAATGGTCCTGGGGGTATTGGTTGGTGCTCAGCTGAACATGAGCCAGCAGTGTGCCCAGGTGGCCAAAAAGGCCAATGGCATCCTGGCTTGTATCATAAACAGTGTTGCCAGCAAGAGCAGGGAAGTGATCATCCCTCTGTATTGAGCCCTGGTGAGGCCACATCTCGAGAACTGCATTCAGTTTTGGGGCCTTCACTACAAGAAAGACACTGAGGTGCTGGAGCATGTTCAGAGAAGGGCAATGAAGCCCTTATGAGGAGCGGCTGAGGGAGCTGAGATTGTTCAGCCTGGAGAAGAGGAGGCTCAGGGGAGACCTTATAGCTGTCTACAACTACCTTAAGGGAGGTTGTGGTGGGGTGAGAGTTGGCCTCTTCTCCCGTGTAATAGCGATAGGACTAGAGGGAATGGCCTCAAGTTGCACCAGGGGAGATTCAGGTTGGACATTAGGAAATTCTTCTTCTCCAAGAGAGTGGTCAGGTGCTGGAATGGGCTGCCCAGGAAGGTGGTTGGGTCACGATTCCTGGAGAAATGTTTAGATGTTGTACTGAGAGACATGGTTTAGTAGGTAGATATTGATGGTAGGTGGATGGTTGGACTGGATGATCTTAGAGGTCTTTCCCAACCTTGGTGTTTCTGCAGTTCTGTAACTCTGTAAGTCACTTCACTGTCCTGAGAAGTGGGCAAAGTTTAACAAATGAGTAAATGGTAACTGTAGCCCACGGTCTTCATGCTTCATCAGTTTAGAGACTGGCAGGACTAGGATGGACGTAGGAGGGAACTCTCTAGTCCTCATATGTAGGACGTACACCATGGTTCCAAAAGTAGTTCAAGTATTAGACTAAAGAAAGTCAAAGAAAGTGGGAGCTTAACACAGTTGATGGCACTTTCCTGGGAGCTGGGTATTCCAACTTCTGGGAAGTAACTGGGAGAGCAGCAAATATGAATTCTTTTCAGACAAGGGTCTTTCTGCTCTTGCCTTGCATGTCTAGTGACTCAGTTCTTGCATTAAGAACTGACTCATCACCACTGCCTGTCTTGTTTGGACACAGTTGTTGTATTTAAGTTAGAGTGTTTCACCTCAGTTTTTTTTAGTGGTTGGTTGAGTTACCACCTTCTCATCCTCCTACACCGAATCACAAACTGGAACGCGCATGCCTGATTCAGGTACTAGGTGTCTCTACTGAGCTTCACTACAGCTGAAGCCCTCTGGGGACTTGAGGGCAAGTCCCACTAATTTCTCAATCTTCAGTTTTACAAAGTAGTAGTGAGTATTACACTTTGCAAGGGTGAAACCACTGAACAGAACTGGCAAAGCAGTTCACAGCAACTAGAGTATGCTTCCTAATTTTAAATGTTAAGGTAGATTTGAATACATGTTGTTCCTCATGATTGCAAGTTTTTTCTTTTCCAGGTGGTGTTCACTGCTAATGATTCTGGCCACCGCCATTATACCATCGCTGCTCTCCTCAGTCCTTTCTCTTACTCAACAACTGCCGTTGTCAGTGATCCCCAGGAATAAACACATACTGTCATTAGACAAATACCCTTCTCTGCTAGGACTATTATAGGTTTTTAGGAGGAAGGTTTTTCCTATTCCTAATGCATATCCTTTTGCTACATTAGTTGTTTTTGTTTTTGTTTTGCATTTTGTAACCTGGCAAAAATTCAGACAAGTCAATAAAATGTAACTTCTTTAAAACAGTTTTGATTCTATTGGTGAAGTTTTATTATATTATAAAGTATTATGATTTGTGCTCAAGTACAAAGGACATCTGGAAACAGTGTGTGGCACAGGGAAGTAAATTAACACTTGATTTGGTTCTGTTATCTTCCCTCATTGTCTTAAAAAAAAATCTTAGCAAATGCATTGGCTCGAAGTAAGGTTAGAGTTCTGCTATCTATCAGGCAAACGCACTGAAAACAGGAAACTCATTCATGTTGTTTGGTTTACACACAGAAGATATGGTCCCACTGTCAACTAGGTCACAGGGTAAACAGGAGAAATTCTGAATACCAAGCAGCAACACAAACAATATAGAAAGAGTCTCAAAATATACAGATGTAGAGAGCTGAGCTAAAATCTGTGTAGCTTTACTTAAAATTTCAAGGCAAACTTCATTGATTTGAAGAGGAAAGATTGCTGGTCACTGAATCTGGGAAGTTCTAAAATAATTTCATTATAATTGTATAATGAATTGATAATTCATCAATGTAAACAGCTCTGCTCTTTAATACAGTTGTCTACCACTAATAAGTCAAATTTCTGTCCATAAAAAAAGCACATTCCTAAAATGGAATTACCTTAATAGTCTCTTCTAATTTTTGGAAGAAGGACAAGGTAAATTGTAGAAAGACTGTGATTCAAATAATGTTGTTGATAAATGGACCCAAACATTTGAAGGCTCTAGCAGTAATTTCTGTAGAATGATAGCTGATTGTATTTACAATATCCAGAAGCAGAGAATTGTTGTTTAATGGGATTACAGAAATAACATATTACACTATTGAACTCAGCCATTCAAAAACTATCAGTACTAATCTGCTACTGACCTTGGAGCTAATCTCTACATAGGAGCCTGCTGGGATGACTCTATACCAAGAGAATTCACAAGGTTACAAAAGCCTTTAACATTTCACTATTTGATTACTTTTCTCCCTGATTTCTGGACTCTACCACAGTTACACAATTCTAGCAGACAGTGCAAACAATTTCAAAACAGCACCCATCTTAAAGCATGAATGCCATTTCATGAGATTCTGCAATTCCTAAAGCTTGAAAACTAGTAGGTTTGATTTGCAATGGACTGTGACCAGCCTTCTGAACAAAATGTAAATATATTCCTAAAAAAGTTACTGTCCTTACTGTGCGTGTAGATATCCACAAGTGTAAAAACAATCTCATTTCTGGAAATAATATTTACCTAAAATTAAAAAGAGACTTTCTGGTGGAGGCTGACTTGCAATTGAACAGGTAAAGTTCTTAAGTTGTATGGAATGTAAGGAATAACTAAAGTAACAGAACTTAAAATGCTGTCTAGCTGTGCTCCAGAAATGGGTATGTAAGTATCTAATTATCGTGCTAGAAACCAAACATAGTATTTTTCCTCCATGGGAAAAAACAGAAAACTAGATAGGTCACATGGTATATATTTACCACATAGAAATTGCTTAATAGATAAACACGAATAAGTTGATCATGTCACACTATAACCACAGAGGAATTCCCAATGAAACAGAAATTTTGAGTTAACAAGAAAATTCTATTTTTCTTAACTTTATGAGATTTCAACAGCACTATTGTAACTACTGTTCAACAAGAGGAGAAACAAAACAGAATAGACATTGCTTCAAGAAAACAGATTGCTGCAGTTAAGCTAGGCAATATTCACTGTTCCCACAGGCATTAATTGAAGAGATGTATTTTCACAGATAAGGTTCATGTTTGTATGGGTTACTTATTTTCTCATTATTTACTAAGTAAATAGTAAGAATCAGTATGTTCAAAGTCATATGCTTTTTTTTTTATTGATAAGCAGCCTTAGTCTAGAGGCCTTGATATAAAAATCACAGATCTCATCAGTTTTTACTTGCTGCCACTGAGTCTTCCTAGTGATAGCCACAATGGCTTTTCACTCTGTGTTTCTTGTTTTCTTAGCTGGCCTGGCATTTTTCTCTGAAGCTGCGCCACAGGTAAGTGCCTGAGGACTGAAGTTGAAGTCCTTCATACTGATGTAGTCCCAGCCTTTTTTTTTTTCCTTGTGCCTTTTCTCTTAGATACTACAATTAGTATAAGTGAAAAATAGAATATTCCATTTTACTGCAATTATTTTGATTCTGTGGTATTACTGACTTTAGTTCTCTCTTACTGCACTTTTTCTGGTCCTTCTTTCTCCTTCTCAACAGAGAGCGTTCTGATTAGAGAAGCAGCACTTTCTATCAGACTCAGCAACTACATGAAAAAACATGTTAGAAAAGAAAGGGAAAAAAATACCATAGTCACTACACAAAAGCCTTGGGCTTCTCAAAAAAACAACTATAACCCTTATAACACAATGAACAAGGTTGTGAGGGATTTCAAGGCAGTTCTGGCAAGTTCTTGCAGTCCTAGCATTCTCTGTTGTACCAGCATTTCCTCCCTCTTTAGTTTTAGCCACATTGGCTGAGAGGGATCCATGCTGGAATAATGTATTTCCTAGTTCTTTCCCTCACTGCTACCATGCAGGCAAGGAGGGATCTCAACACTCATTGAAGCAGACTCTCTCTCTCTCTCTCTCTCTCTCATATGGGTGGTGGTATAGATACATGCTGATACACTTGTCTGACACAGTGTAGGGTTCCTGGCTTATGATATATTCAGTACGTTAGAATGAAAGAGGCGATGAATGAGAGGGCTCAGTTTTTGCCATCTACATCATGATTCATTTCCAATGATTAAGTAGAGATCAGTGATTTCTATTTTGAGCTGATCTCTGATTAGCACCTTCTACATAGCTCTATTTTCTCACTTTTCACTTATAGAATTAGATAATGGAAAGTTAAAGCCTTGATTCAACTTTCCTTTTGAGAATGTAAAACCTTATGCATAAACACCATGCCTTGTGATGAATGCAATTGGAGGGAAACTATTACTATCCCATGTCTGAGGAAAAGTTTTTCTCTTCTACCCATGCATAGCTGCCTGGGGATGAAAAATCTGGTCCAAAAAGGTATTAGAAAAGATTCAGTATATGGTAGTTGTCAAGTTCACAGCTGAATTAAGATAATTCTTCAGTATAAGACTACATCAGAAGCCATCAAATTCAGAAAGTTTTGCTCAAATCACCACTCCAAAACAAGGGAAAAATTACCCGATTTTTAAACATTCCTGCTACTTTTGATAATTCAATTATTTTGTGTTCGGGCCACAATTTAATTAAAAATTATGCTGGGAATGATGTGTACGTGAGCCATCCCAAAGGGAAAACAAAAAGGCATTTTCACACACAGTCGCGGCGTCTCTATATTGCACATGACTACTTGACTCCCTACAGCTGCTGATATCCTCCTCCCTGGTTCCACTGTGTCCAGCCTTGAGTAACCTTCAGGCTGTATTTCTGAGTACACTGTAATCTTGTTGAGGAAAAGACTATATATTCAGTAAAGCTAAAGTATAAGACTCCTTACTGCTTTATTATGCCCCACCACTTACCTTTCTTACAACATAAACAATTCTCTCTCCCTACCTGAAGGACTCTTCTGATTCCAAGCATCCTCTTGTTGTAAAAATTCTGGATTCAGTCCGAGGAAGTCCAGCTCCAAATGTTCCAGTTAAATTATATAAAGCAGCTGCAGATGGATCTTGGGAACTGTTAAATTCAAAGTAAGTCATACTAAAGTATGAAGTGAGAGAAGGGAAAGGCAATGGGAAAGCCAAGAGTTGAAAAAAAAAAAAGGTTGCTTACTTTCTAACAAACGTCTTCTTTTTTTTAAATCAGAGAGAAGACACACTACTGAATTAATTACATTTTATTTGTTGCAGGTTGTCTTTTAACAGTACTACAGTTTCAACTACCAAAATAGTTTTATAACATAATTTTATTACAAAGGGTCATATTTCTTTTCAATATCCACCAATGAAGCGCTGCACTATTACCAGAGGAGCCAGACAGACTCTTTTAGTTTGAAACAAAGACTCTGAAAATTCTACCTTTATTGTTTGTTTTTTTCCTTTTTTCAAATGGGTTTCATTTGCTACAACAGTACAGCTTTAAAAATAAAACACACAATTGTTTTAAATGTATACCACATAATAATTGATAGCCTCCTTTATTTTGAGGAAAAGTTATCAGCCAAAATGAGAAAGTGTTGGGACCACCTTCCCCAGAAGAGCATTGATGTCTAAACATAAGATAAAACGGTCTTCCAGATACTTCAGCATTGGCATGTCTTTTAAAAATATCATTATATAATTTCAAATATGGACGGGTTTTTCAGATCAATTTTAATATATACTAACACTTCAAAAACTCAAAAGTAATTCTTACTTAAAAGCATATGATATGAAATGAAGCTCATTAAAGATACAGGGCTGAACAGCTGGATGTTAATCACAGCCTTAAAACACACTTCATGTTGAACAAAGTAACTGTAAGATGAGGTGTATGAAAGCTGTGATAATACTAAATCAACCTCTCCAGTCCTGTTAGTTTATAAATAATGGAAATTAGGAAGGGTTTCAAAAATAACTGTTCTCAATTAAATACATGTTTGGTTTTACCTGAGAAAGCTTATTAAACACTTCTTTAAAAATAATCAAGCCACGACAAAGGAAAAATATATTTGAATGGTTAAAAAAATCTGTCAACTGACTAAAAAGCATCGCACAAGTAGCAAATGACTTCATAGTTATAAGCTACATTAAAGTACAAAATATAAGTGTAGCGGGCAATGGCACAAGTACCATTCCAATCTTTACTTTTTTTCTGCATGCAAGTTGAATAAAAGTTTTGGCAGCTGGAAGACAATATAGTGGTTTGTGACTACTCAAAGCAGGCAGTAACAGCAGTTATTTGTGAATAACCTACTCAGTGAAAAACCTAATTTCATATAACTTAAGTCAGAGAAATAGATTTCAGCCAAGATATATGTTTGAGAGACAGCACTCAGTATTGTTTCTGGTATCCCGGTTTGGCCAGTGTTCCAAGGTCTACAGTTTCACGCCAGTTCTATGCCCTTGGATAGCACCAATAGCACCTTTAATTCCAATAACATCTGTTTTTTGAGGATAGAAAAACAACTAATCACCAAAGACACCGAGGAATTCTGTAAGATTATACTGTTGGCTGACCTAGAATCACTTCCAATGGATTTCAAATTTAAAATTGCTGACTGTGAGAAATATTTATATTGATAAAACAACTCAACATACGTAAATAAAAAAACAGCTATGGAAAAATCAAGAGTTGACCCTACTCGCTCACATAGTTAAATGCATCACAGAGCTTTTACATTGCTTACAGCATCGAAGTTTTCCCTGTGAGTGAGTTCATTTAATTAACTCCAAGACACTGCCAAAAGCCTACGAACAACTATGCCAACACTTGGCTCATCCCTAAACCATGCAGAGTAGCAACATGGCAGGCAGCCACCCACTGTTTTGATTGTGGAAGCAGTAAATGCCAAGATAAGATCTGTAAGATATGCATAATGCAGATGGACATAAGTCATTCGGGATCAAAGGAGGTATTCGTGACATTACTTAAGCTACACGACATCATTTATGTTCAGTTGCTGAAAGCTGAATTTTTTATTGGGCTTTTAATCAAAATATACAAGCGCATTCTTCTGCCATCACACAGACAAACCAATGAAAACGGAGAGCTTCAAGAGCTTACAACTAAAGAGCAATTTGTAACAGGGATGTATAAGATAGAGCTTGATACAGCCTCTTACTGGAAGAAACTGGGCTTGAATCCCTTCCACCAACATGCTGATGTAAGTATTAATGTTATTCTATATGTTAGTTGCAAAGAATAAAGATACCTTATATGTCTAGGATTTGATTAATAATTACACATGTTGAACTTTTCACTTTAAAATATTTTAGCATTAACACTTAAAATTTGCAGTCTCAAAATATTCTGACAACATGCTCATGACAAAACATAGTTACCAGCTTCCCCATTACTCTCAGTGAGCTCTTAGATGCATTACTTACAAAGGTTTCCCATTCTTCTGCTTCTGCTGAAGCCTATGATTCTTTCTCAGGCCAGACACCTGAGAGAGAAATAGGTAGACTAAGTCTACTGGGAAAAGGATTTTTCTGCCTTTTGGATCCAATATTTGTACAGGTGCATATAAAGTTTATATTTCTAAATAAATCAAAGTGTGAACTGTTTTCTGGATGCTTGGATCCTCAATTTACAACTGAATGCTGCATGGGACAAATAAACTGGTTAGATAAGAGTGGTCCAAACCAGGTATCAACCAGCTCCAGTGTTTGGGACTCCTTGGAGACAGTCCTCTTCCCCTTCATAGTATCAGCTCCTTCACATGTTGCTACACTGCAGTAACAACAGCAGATCTGTATTAGCTGTTTGCTGGACTGTGACAGATTGGTAAGCACCAACAGCTGTACAGTTTGCAATTGCTGCTCAATCAGCTACTCCATATCTCTTTGGAGAAAAGGTAACAAGCACCCAGATCAAGAGATAACATTCTTATTCTAGATGACAATGAATGCTAATGCTGGACAATCTTGCTTTCTGGGATAACAGAAATAAAAGAGATAAGATGCAAGATTTATAACACACAAGAGAACTGATTATACATCAAGATAATGTTAATTTCCAGTCTGGAACATAGACATAAATTTAATAGAGTGAAAGAGCTACCTTTCCTAAGAATAAATCTTTGTAGGGATCACATTTCCTTCAGTTCACTTTGAATAATAGGTATGAATTTTTATTACCGGTTGTTTCCATCTTCATATGTATTCTTTTCAATTAATGTTGAAAGGAGCACAAACATCACAGTGTTAATGAATTATTTTAAATGTTTACATTCTCTAACGCTTATTTTCTCTCAATATAAAATAATCTACTAATCTAGAAGGAGGAATCAAAGAACAGGAGATGAACTGGTGGAGGAGATGTTAAAAGGGCTATTGTGAATAACTCTCCTACATAAGGTCATTTGTCATGGCCAAAGGACTAATGCAGTCCTTCTGCATCTACTAGAAACTCAACTAGGATAAAAAAAATGCATTGCTTTATATTTTAGACTGAAGATATTGGCTATAATACTGTTTAATTCTGTTTCTCAATGTTTAGGACTTCATAAGCACAGCAAAACTGTTCAGATACCTGAAAGTATACTTTATTGTTTCTTTTTCCAGGTGGTGTTCACAGCTAACGATGTTGGTTATCGACATTACTCCATCAATACTGTCCTCAGCCCCTTTTCTTACTCAACCACAGCAACAGTCAGCGAGCCAGTGGAATAGGAACTTGACATTAAGCATCAAGATTTAGATGTGTAAATTAAAATTTCCATAAACTCTAAGAATAGTTTCTGACTGTGGTAACAGTTTTAGAATTTGCATAGCAATCAGAGTAAATCGCTAACAGTAACCGTCAAGCTGTTTATTCTCTTTGTTAACTTTAGGAAGATGTACTGACTTTGTTTTCAATTACTCTCGTGAATAAAAGTATTCAGAGAAATACATAAAGTTTTAAAAAAAACATACTGACCAAAGTCTTCTGTGAAGTTAATAAGCTACATTCCTTGGAAAAGAAGAGAAAAAAATAAACCTGAAAGGTATCATGGTAAGTGAGCACACAGGAAATATTAACCACCACTTGCCATCACCTGCACCTTATTATTAAAGCCTACAGTGGATGAAATCACATGGGCCACACATATAAAAGTAGCTTTTGTATGACAAAAAGGTAAATAATAGTACGCAAGAATTCTACACAAATTCAAAAAGCCTCCTTTCCTACTCCTAAATATAACAAGTAACACTTTCAAGGAGAATCTGTATTTTCAAAGAAAATCTGTATTTTCTACTATTGCAGAAAATTAAAGCTATCAAACATACTTGAAGTTAATTGTGTACTCTCAAAAGATTCATAGAGCTCTGCAAATGCCTTTGCCTTCAGTTTAAGTACTCCCAAAAAATTACATACCTCGAGCATTCAGACACTTCTCTAATAATAACTCTAAGATAAAAGGAAAAGGTACGGAGGACAACTGCTGGTTCCTGAGAAAATCAGCTTCCTATTTAATGCCAAGAGATAGGATTCATGCACAAGGAAAACCACTCTTAAACAAACACAGAGAAAAGCTATTCGGAGAATTAACAGAACAGTCATCCCACCACAGCCTAGCCTGATCTATTTGCTGCCCAATTTCCCCTTCCTCTTCCTGTCATTCTGAGAAATCATGCACTAGAAAAATCAGCATTTTGTAATCAAAACACAAGAGATACCTCTCCAGAAAGCCTCAGAATAAACAAACCAACACAATCTTCAGAACATTGTATTTCATAAAAGACAATGATAAAAAAGTACAAACATTCTCAAGAACAACAAAAAAAAATAAAATTATGATAGTACACAGGAAATTCCCAGCATATGTTTC
The DNA here is from genome assembly GCF_002078875.1 of Numida meleagris. NCBI lineage: Eukaryota > Metazoa > Chordata > Aves > Galliformes > Numididae > Numida > Numida meleagris. The sequence goes on from NC_034410.1 coordinate 104,546,528, forward strand.
AGTGCATTTTTCATTAAGCCTATCTTACATACCTCTACAAATAAAATAATCTTAAGTACACTTCCTCTTGCCGATAAGCAGTGGGTGCTTTTAACATTTTTAACTAACTGGCTCATTAGTAATCCACTACACCACAGTCATTAGTAAACGTAATAGAAAAATAGACTGGCAAGATCTGAGAAAAAGGTGATTTCACACATTTTTCAATATATGCTCTGTTTTGAGATGGATTTTATATTCTCCTATTTAAATTTAAATTACAGAAAATGGGCTTAAGAGTATCTTAGTATATGAACCAGATTCCACTGTTAATATTTCTGTAAAAATTTTTACTCTCCTTTGCAAGACCTTCAGAATCTTGTAAAAATAATTCCTCTTTCTTCTCTCTCCAAGTCAACTCCTTGAAGAGAAGATGCTCTTTATTTGCCTCATCAGCAATGCAAAAAACAATGTGCTTGGCTTCTCACCACATTTTACAAGAACTATGAAAAATATCAAAAGGAATGTACAGAACTCTTAGTTCTGCATCGCATTTATTTTGTTTGAAGGCACTGTCTAGGTTAAAATTCAGTACAGAATAGTACTGAGCTCAAGCAGATAGCATACAAACATTATTTTGATGTAATTTAAGATGGCACCTTTGAAAACTTCTCAACAAAGTGATCAAAGTCATTTAGAGAGGAGCGTTGGTTAATATTTCATAAGGTAGAGTCCATCACTTCGGGGCACCAAAATGTAAACTTTTCAAGAACTCAGCTACGTGTCATAATCCGCTCACATCCTGGTTTAAAAACATAGTTTTCCTAAGACCAGACATGATTAATCACGTATAGCTGTAAAGTTATATTAGTTCAGCCCTCAGCTGATGTGTAATACATGATGTATACATGTTTCTATACATATGTATGCATTTGAATTTTTAAAAATTGCACATTTCACAGAATGCCTACCAAATGGGCACAAAAGTGTGCTTCAGAAAACAGTACAGACCTACAGTACCAAAGGATGTTTGGTAATCATAGGTGTTGAATTGTAGGTGAACTTGTACTGAAAACCAGAAATCACTTCAAAATTACAACAATTTAAAATTTATTCAACAGTTCTTAAAGAATTGTATTAGTCTGTTATGAAATAAGACCAGTTTTATTTTGAAGATGTAGCCGATCATACATATATTATCTCCCTTTATCCATATGCTTCAGAATATCCTATACACTCAGTTATAAAAATATATCAGGAGGTGATCTAACTTTTGAAAAGATGTTCTGTTCACTTTATATTTTTTGTTATTTTCATTGCATTACATCATTGCCAATGCGTATTAGATAAACTGGTAGATTTTAGGGTAATTCCCATAAGGTTTATCCCTTACAATTGTTCTCAAGTACTACAATTAAATCACTACATTTCTACAAAATGTTTGGGATGTCTACAAGTAAAATCTTAACTTTTTACTTAAGAATGACTAAGAGCAAAATTTGCTGCTGGGATGTTGAGAAAATAAGAAGTGTTTACAGCAAACAAAAATATACATAGCACCACACTATTTGTGGCAGCAATTGAAGAAACCAACACATAGTAATGAGTTAGTATTTTTTGACTACACTCTTACAGAACACTCTACGGATAAACAATCCTATCCTGCTTTCCATTGTTTACAGGAGCAGAACTCAGTCTTTGGTTCCTAAAGAGTTGAATAACTGCAACAAACAAAACAGATCAGGAAAACTTAGTCAATGTATTTGCATTAACATAGAAAATAAATGATTCAGTCCTTTTCCTTAGTGTTAAACAAAGGATGCTAAAAAAAAAAATCAGGAAAAAAATAATACTTAGCATTAAGTTACTTACAGGTAGCCTAACATTACAAGCAAACAGAAAATAGGAAAATAAGATATGTTTTTCATTCTAAGCCAAGGAGAGAGGCTAGTTACGTATACATTTTACACTGCAAAAATAGAGAAACAAGCAGGACCAGTTCTTAGTGGGACTGTGCAACCTCAATCTCATTCAAAGTCATAGACTTGAGGATACTTAGTGCATCATAAAAGCATTCAGCACTGTACTGGAATAGGCCCTTAAATAGCTAGATTGATTAATATAGGTGGAATTTTAAAAAGCACTTAGCTTAATTTCAGTTCCAATTATGCAATCATAAGTGGAACAGTTTGACCCACACCATGTCTCTGAAAACCCCACACTGCAAGCATTAGAACTATGTTTTATTATTTTCTTAAAAATCTAACTTTAATATTCTTCCAATGAAGACACATTTTTGGCTCTTCTGATTTTGGAGGAATAAAAGTGCTTTTCAAGAGTATTTAAAAAAAGACAATACCAAAATACTGTACGCACCCAGACACATTGTTTTAGCATTAAAATCCCTGACACTGACACTAGTGGCACACGTGGAAACATTTAAGAGTTCCTGTAGATCATAGTATGCAACAACCGCAAGATTTTCCATAATACACATGCAATAGGCATATAAATATGATTTAGATGGCAGGCAGGGTATTGTATAATTTTGCTGGCAATAAATAAAATTAAAAGCTTTCTTTTGAGAAAGTTCATATATGAATTTGATTCTTCTATATAGATATGCAGGAGGCCTAGAGCTCAAAACTAGTATAACAGTTTACAGTCATAGCTGGCCAACAATTAGTATTTCCTTCATTTCACATAAGGTATAACCTTTTTTAAGGATACTTACATTTTACACTTGTTCTTTCATGCTAATAAAAACATTCCTATAGAATTCAAACAAGAACACACCCAAATACATACTGAAGCATAAAATATTGAGCAATTTAAAAGCAATGTACACACATTAATTTACATCACATATTTACAAAACACATTTTAAAAAGGAACAAAAGCATTCATTTAAATACAGGAGGGTGGAGTGGGAGCAATTTAGTATAAAAAAAAAAGTCCTGGAAGAAGAACGTCTCTACTTCCGGTGAAGCTGCAGTTTATTTAGCTGAGTGGTTAAGATAGAGAATATGGAGAACGAAGGCTTGAACAGTAGTCCCATGCTGTAAACATCTGAGTGGTAGCTGCTGGCTTTTCTTTCAGAACAGAATGCACGGTGCATACAATCATTTTACTTCTCATCCCAAATATGCATCATCAAATGGACAAAAATCCCTAATTCTAAGACGTTGATTGTTGTGGGTTTTTTGTTTTGTTTTACAGTGTCTTCAGTGTCTATTAATAACTTCCAGTGCATTAGAAGTTTACTCCAGTAGGACAGCATGTCATACCATTTCCATCAATAGTCTCTAATAGGAGCAAGTTCTGGTATAAGATTAACAGTTACATTTTTATACAACCTACTGACAAGTATTTTAGGAGTATATACTAAATTGTTCAACCCATCAATATACTGACGTTCTCTGGAATACCTCAGAAGCTTATATCTGTAGAGAAAGTTGGAAAAGGGAAACATGAAAAAGATTTGCAAGAAGCCATTCAATTTATGTTAGGCATGATACAGTAACAGCCACACCAGTTTGACAGACTACAACCTTTAAACCCTGAAACTATCTTTCAGTTTTTTGAAATCACTGAACTATTTATCTGAAGTTTAAAGTCTGCCGCTTGGGTTTTTGTTTTTGTTTTTAATAAAGACTTGCACTTTATGTTTACGTACACAAGCTGATCTCAAGACCACGTAACAAGATCAGAGGTGGATGTTGGTAGTATGGTAGCAGAGGCTGAACCATTGCTGGCAAAAATGCATAGCTAATGGTGGTGACTATGTTGAAAAATAGCAGCTAATAGCTGAGAATCTGCTATATCAAATAGTCCTATTGTGCTCTTTGTATCTCCTGTAGTTTTTATGGAAAAAAATGGGAGGCTTTACTTTTGGACCAATCCACATACTTTTTGTAGCTCCAAATCAAACTCCTTTTTACAGAACATTCAATTTCTTCACTATTTTTTGCTATAAAAGTCACTACAGAGACAAGATCTAGGTGCCTTCACTGTGCATCAGCACACATTTAAGATGTCTGAATTTCTTTACATTTCATGTTTCAGATTTCTGCACTTGCAAACATCTAAATTGGAGGTGATTATAAAGCAGTTTTCCCTCCTAGGCTACTGATATGGTCAACGTGATTGGGAAACAAGAAGACCTTCATCTCAGAATACAATGATACATGATGGAAGAAAACAACCCTTGAGGAGTCATAAAGTCTATTTTCACACAAGTCATTATCCCCAGCTGTACTGCTTCCTTATGCAGAATATCTAAATCAGCAAACTAGAAAAGCTCTTCCAGCACTAATGTCCAAACTATGAAGGATCTATAACTTCCCGCATCAAAGAGAATGATAACATCTCCTGACACACAAACTTTATCTTTCTCACAGTTAAATAAAAAATACCTGAAAGCAAAACATAATATGTTCAAAAGACAAAGAGTTGAACACTGAAGAGGGAGCAACACTTGCAAGCACTGACTGCTTATTTGTATGTGCAGAAGATATATATAAGAAAAATCTTTACATCTTTAGTTGCAGTATTTTATTAGTTTTTAGTTTTTCTTACCTTCCTAAAAACTGGACTTCACCTCTGTGATGATGAGGGATGGACTTGTATTTCCCTAAATCTCCCTCTGGTCTTGTTACATTGTACCCAGCATAGTGAACCCTACAGTGCAATAAACAAAATATCAAAAAATACTTTTGTTTTTTATGTTACAGCAAAAGTGAAAACTACGCATCAACTGTTTTAAAGCTCAGCCTTTGCATTCACTGACATTCTCTCCCTTAACAATCTCTCAACAAATAATAATGCTGTCAAAAAACAATTAAGTGGGAAACATTAATCATCATATATTTAAGGCACAACAGGATGAAGAATACAAGAATAGCAAGGAAAAGAGAAAAATAAATTCTTACTTTAAAATATCCCCCTCTATACGTGAACTCATGTTTTAAGAACTCCACTGGAATTTACAGCTGTGCTGTCCATTATCCAATTTGTGTGTATCAGCAGTCACAAATTAAGTTACCACTCAGACACAGCTTATAAGATATTGAAGATACTTAAAATTCATCCTTACTCTACAGCCTGTAAGACAGTATTCTGTAATGCTAGCAGAGACATATATTATAATCAAAAAGCTACACACAAAGGACTAGGAGCAATGAGAGAAATATACTTAATAGTATTATCTGTTGTTATATCTGTTATATGTTAAAAGAGCTCTCTCTTAAAAAAGTCTGTTACATGTCTCCAAACCAAAAGGGCAAAGAAAAAAATGAACGTCATACTCATTGTTTTATTCTTTAGAAACAACAGAATCTATCCATTTAAAACAAAAAATATTTAATTGTTCATAAGTGTTGGATACCATAGAACAATCAAAAAGTTATAATAAGTACTGAACATTCACCTGTTCCAAAGATCATCATCTTCTCCACCCCATCCCCAAAAGGCATTTGGAAATCCATTAATCTTCTTGAATTGTTCCACTGTCAGTCCACTTACACCACCAAAGAACTCATTGTATGGAAGACTGAAAAAGAAAAGCAAATTTTGTATTCTTATCACAGAATCATGGAATGGCCTGGGTTGAAAAGGACCTTGAAGATCATTTAGTTTCAACCACCCTGCTGAGTGTGCAGGGTTGTCAACCACTACACCAGGCTGCCCAGAGCCACATCCAGCCTGGCCTTGAATGCCTCCAGGAACAAAGATAAGTCTATCTGGACTTAGATGAGTAGTCCTCTTGAGAAATACCTGTCAATAAAACTCAAAGAATCCATAACTGATGACATGTACAGAAGTAGAATGTGTCCAATAAGAAAAACTGGTTCACAGATCACTGACATTAAGTAATGTAAATTGAAGTTGCCTAAGATGTTTACAGCAGTAGTAGGTTTGCATGAAAGATACTCAGACTGTAGCTCAAACTTGTATCCTCACATGAAACATGTCTATCACATATTCCAAATGGCTGATTTAGATCCAAAGGCAGAAAGAATGAGATGAAGCCTACCAAATATTGTCTTTTGACACTACTTAACCAAAAAGAAAAAACCCTCTTTATTTAAAAAAGCAATATAATAATAATAAATCAACTAACTATCAGTAAAGCACTGATTCAGTAGTTTTAATTCCCAGCTGTATTCTATGGAACAGTTAGAAAGGAACGTTTAAAAGTATATATTCAACTACAGTAAAATATATATCTATTTAATAAATAATGAAAAATCAGATTTCCAGTTTTTAGGAAGTAAATTTTTAAATCACAAGTATGTATAGGCTTTTCTTTTCCAGTAAGCATGCACTAAGTACTAGCACATAATTATTAAGTAATATGCAGCTGACCAACAAAAATAGCCACTATTCCTACATAATGCAATATATATACGCCAGGGGACACATGCAATGTGATTTCCAGTCCTCAAAATATATCATCACTATAAAATCAAGTATCAGTATTAACTTCCGTGATATTTTAGATACATTCTTTACTCAGCAGCTGCTACAGTGCAGTGTGTTTTAATGAACATTGTTTCAGATTTTATTTGTTTCATCTACTGGATTTACTATGAAAAAAATTATATACGCTTCAAGAATGTTTGTGGATAAAGCTAATTACTTACATGTACATGTATTTGTCCAGCTTTGCTGCAAAATGACGTGGCATTTCTCCACATCCATAATAATTCCGGTCATTTTCAGGTAAGTGATCCACATCATGAAATATTATGCAGTCCCAGACAACATCCTTCATAGCCTCCTTGAAGCCAACGTTAAAGAGCATTGCACGATTAAAAGGTTGTGTACCTGTCTTCAAACAGAAAACAAGGAAGAAAGAGACATACTTTCAATACCAGAGAAAAGTGTTATATTCCGCACAAAAAGAAAAGTATTCACAAAGTGCATGTTATTCCTCTAGTTAAACAGAGGAATGGATCTGGCTAACATCAGCTTCATCAGCTGTACCTTGTGGTTTATCAGTCTGAGTCTGAGCAGTCTGAGACCTTGCACAAAACTTAAGAGCACTAGCAGCTTACAGCATTTGATCAATACAGTATATAATTACCAGTTAGCTAAAGTATTTTAATAGTATCTGAAGCTTTTATAACTATTACATACTAATAACAATTAACATCTTAGAACTTAGTTCCAGTTTCTTAGAAACTTCTATGAAATTAGATTCAAATTCTTTTAATTTCACAATTTAAATCTCCATATTTCAATTGTGATCAAATGAGACAATATAACTTACAAGACCTTTTGATAAAGCAAATGCTTTCTACATGATTTTTTAATGACGATTGATCTTTTTCTTCGTTTGCTGTTTTTTCAATTGTCACCTGAAAATATTTCTCACTGTTTATCTAATGTTATAAGTCCAGTAATTCCTTTAGAGATCTACCTATCTACTAAAGCCAACAACAGCACAAATTCTTCCATTAATCTCAACTACTTTGTTCCTTCACTGTGACTTGCAGACACTTTTTGTTGGTTGGTTGTTCTTTTTTTCCTCCACATCCACTCCTCTCTGTTTCTGAAGAGTCTCTTAGTCTCTACCTTGTATTAGTTGGTAATTCTGTGTTATCAGTACCACCATTATATTTCACTTATATTAACCAGATAGCATACACATTAAAGCTATTGTCTTTGAATGGATTTCATTGACCACATACTGCAAAATGGCTTTCGCTAAATGAAGAATTCCCAAACCTTTCCCCACAAAACATGTTTGGTTTTTTTTATTCTTATCTTGAAAACTTACAAAGACAATAGATTCCAAGAAGCTGTGTTATGTTATCACTCACAAAATACTAGCCTGAACTTGCAAAAAAAAAAAAAAATGGCAACACAGGCTAATCCTTAGGATGAAGTCGAACCTTGCTTTTTCACTCAACAGATTGGAACACAGAATCATAGAATCCTTAGAATTGGAAGGAACCTTTAAACGTCATCTAGTCCAGCTCCCCTGCAATGAACAAGGACTCCACAGCTACATCAGGTTGCCCAGTGCAAGCATAACACCAAGCGTAACAATTTTTAAATTCTGGATTCATCCAAATCTTGGTTAAAATGTCAGATCTCCTTTAGTAAGGAATCCGGAAGATTCATTTTTCAAGTAAATGTTGTTACCTGTTCAACAACATAGAAGGCAAATTCCAGCCGCTGCTTCTGCAACATAGGTATCAGATGCCGGAAGAAAATTGGAAGATGCTCATGACGATTCCGAAAAGGAATGATGATCGCCACCTTCAAAAAAATTATTTATATCAATAATAATTATATATATATATCAAAATCAATATTTTTTAATGATAATGTTTTATTTAAATCAGATAAACTATTTTACCATTTCACATTTAAATTAGCTCAGTGTTCTACAACACATAATTTCCATTATGAAAGCAAGTTGTAATTTTGCTCAAGCAACCGAAAAGAGAAGAAAACGTCTAAGTAGAAGTTGAATATAATTTTCATTTTATGAAAATTTGCTTCTAGTTACACTAAGCAACACACACATTGGAAAAGTTTATGTCTACATGAAGAAATGTTTAATTACAGCTCATAACAATCCATTTCATGTTTTTGAACAAGCTTTAGTCTCTTTGAGCCCAGAGTGCACAATACACATAGTGTAATATACTACAGGTAATATAAAAATGTAGTAGTAAAAGATTGAGCGTTTGCAATTGAACACAAACAGGAGAAAAAAAAGCAAAGAAACATCTCACCTTCCATCGTGGCTTACAGTCTTTGGGTTTCCAGTGTCCTCCTGGTTTAATGTCTAAGTCTTTTGAAAATAGTGGCTGAATTTCATCAAAACTAATTTCACTCATATTTACATCAATAAGGCCTCCTATATAGAAGAAAAAAATATAAACTTCAATGAAGACAACAGATCTAACACTACAAAGTATATTACAAGCAACTAATATTGAGACCTTAAAGATTATCTAGTTCCAACCCTTCTACCACCTTCCACCAAATCACGTTGGCTGAAGTCCCATGTAACTTGGTGTCGAACACCTTCAGGGATGGGCTATCCACAATTAAACATACACACACAAAATGGGAAATACATGGCCATGATAATGGCCATGCAATAATCCATACAATGGATTGCATATTAATATGAGAAACTGTAATGTAATTGTACAAAAATGGCAAATGTAATTCTGGAACAGCTGTTGTGTTAAAGACAAGGTTATTACTGGTCTGGTTTCTTTCTCTAGTCCAGTAAGGGCTTTGGTTCAGTGTTGACACTTCAAAAGGAAATCAAATAAGAGAAAATCTACACTACGAAATCAAAAATAACAAGAAGTCAAAACTATGTACTCTAAAAAGGCTGAAAGAAATGGTTTATCTACAAAGGAGAAGACTGACAAAAACTTTAAGTCTTTTCCAAAACATAATAATTTGGTATACAGGTGTTAAACTCTCTTCCAGGCATTAAGGAGGATGACAAGGAGAAATCCAACTAGTTACTGGGGAGACTGGAGGGGAGTAAATGCAGGACAAATGTTAGGAAAAGCTCAACTATTCACTTGATGGAACATTAGAATAAAGAAGTTCTGGAGAACTTCCTCCTCTGAAGATTATTTTTAAAATACTAATAGATTTTTCTGACATCTATTAAAATGGTGAAGATATATTTAACCCCAGCGTACTGAGGTGACCATACTAAACATCCAGATATGACTTACAGCTCACTATGAACCAGTAATGAGACTTGCAGTGACTGTTGCAAACTACTAAAAAGTTGACATGACCTTAACATGAGAGTTTTATTTCATATAGCTGAAACAACCGATCTGTTTTTCATTTATCTCTTAAGTCAGAATTGAAATTATGCTGATTAAATATTCTTTCACACTGCTTCTATCTTGAAGCAGAGACATATTACTCCAGTTATGAACTATCACAGCAGTGCTCAAGCAGCGGGTTGTAACCTAAAAGACTGAGTCAAACAGAAGGCACTAGTTGCTCATATTTCAAGAGCATACATACCTGAGACAAAATGGGATGTTACCACACTCATTCTAGGATTAAAATTTTGAAAATTGAATTCAACCATGTGAAGAAATGTAGTTGATTCCTATAACAACCTTAGACTATCAAGGTCAAAATGTACATGATTCAAGAAGTTGTTTTCTGACTGACTCAGGACTATCTGCATCATTTTGCTGTATTAGATAATCTTGACGTTTTATTTAGATTGTAATTAAACATACAGATAGATATTGAAAAAGGATGCATGAAAATCCAAGGATGAAACACATCTTTTTGTTGAAAAGTAACTTATCCAGTGAATAACTTTCTATCAAAACTATGGTGTTCTTTTTTTTAATTAAATTCAGCAGGACAGAGTAAGTACAAATAAAGAGAACATTATTTAAAAAAAGATGGAAAAGAGAATAGCCATAAGAAGATCTATTGATAAATTCTGCCAGTATTACATACAGCCAATAAGGCTGACAGGAAGAATGGCAAAATACAATGCAAGTCCCTATTCTGACAATTGTAAATACAAATCAGTGCAAATAAACTCATATTAGTGATAAGACTACATGGTAGAACTAGACTGAAACATTGGCATCCAACTTGCCTTAATCCCTCCACTCCTGGGCAGTAAATTAACCCACAAGGGCAACAGTTCAGCAGAAGCCAACAAAGTTTTGAATTAACTAAATTGGCAGAATTCAACTATCAAATTCATTGAAAGTTTCCTTAGAAATAATAGCTTATATCCATTTTTATATCAATATAATAACCATTCTGTTTCTCTGATTTATATTTGATACTGTTGGAACTTTTTATTACATTCCCAAAGTAGGGTAACTAAAACATTTATTATTAAATTCTTCTCTTTTTTTTTTTTTTTTTGGATTAAAGTAATTACATTATATTTTAAGTACAATCCAATTGACCACATAAGCATTAAGATCAATTTTAAACTTACTCATGTAAGGCAGTTTCTCTGGACAAGCCTGGTAAGGAGAGTAAGTGAAGTTTTCTGGAAGATACATTGTTGTTTGAGCAACACAGTCACTAGAATTGTTTCCTTCCGGATAATCTTAAAAAGAGGAAATTATTTTTGTAAGAATCTTAGTTATCCAGTGATTTTGTATCATATTATCATGTGGTTGACAACATTGACTTTGTAAATAAAAAATTCCTAGATTAAAATACATTTTACCACAATAGTAGTAATTCATTTAAAATATATGTGTTACAACAATGACATTTTCCTTGTTAAAGTGAACTGATAAACATTACCTCTTTGGCCTTCTCTGTAGTCACTGAAAAGTAGGATGTGGTTCTAGGTTTTCATAATCAAGCTATGTCATCAAGGTTTGTTTGTGTAGTTCCCCCCCACTGCACCCCAAAAAGCTTTTCCAAAAATGAAATTAAATAAGAAATATTCTTACCTGTTCCATTCAGTGTTGAATTTTTGTTAGTATACAATCTGATCATGTGTCCTATTGTTTTTACATTTTCTCTCAACATTATGCCACGAGCTTGCACCATAAAGAGATATGTATTTGCTGATGAAACAAAAAGCAATTTTGATTTCAATTAAAATAAGGTTATTTCAAAACTATTCTAACATCCATTTATAATGTGCTCAGTATTTGCTATGAGGTCTGAATTCATAGCTAGAGAATATTAATCCTCTAAAATGAAGATCCACAAAGAGTAAAATTTAACAGCAGTAGAACAAGAACAAAATAAATTCAGTCACAGGCCTATTTAAAAGATAAAATCATAAAAAGTCAATATGTGTTTCATATGACTCTTTTCACTTTAGCTTACAAAAAGCAACCAACAGTGCAGGGAATCAACTGAATTTACTGAAAAAAAGGTTCTAATGTGCAGACACACACCCATCCATCTCAAAAGCATAGGATACACATTAATACATCCACCATAAAAATACAGGAAAAAGAATGTCTATACAGTCTTTAGTCACAGGACTATACCCCTTTTTACTCATTAGTTAACACAGCCTTCAACCAAAATGCACTGCTGTTCTTTCTCCCCAACTGCTGTTTCATTATACAATTGCTACAAATCACTGCCAATCTTAAAATATTAACGTTTGATAATTAGATGTATTTATTTTAGGCATTAAGCATGAGTAAATCAACATTCAAAGTAATTACAACACTCACTCATAGCAGCAATAGGAAATATTAGTTTGTCTCAGCTTTGCATTCAAAGCCAGAAAATACCAGAAAAAAAAACAAAAGTTTAATCTTAATCTGGCCTAAATAGATTGACAGAAATTAGAAAGTTATCTCAGGAACTCCACTTCTACTATCTCCAACAGATGACCCGACAACAACGGCATGACACGAACACAAAGGAAGGCTCACGATACCAGAGGCGGATGCTGGTGGTACAGCAGTAGAGGCTGAACTTTCCCGCCAGTAATATTCGGTTACATGTTGTTGTCTTGTGACAGATGGCAGCAGAGGGGCAGTCTGACAGAACAGCATCCGACATGGAAGTGTTCATGAAGCAAAGGTATGGAACTGAATTCCTCCACGTGGAAAAACCTGGCACCCACTAATGTTCACTGATGCTTGCTGAACTTTTACAGAGATCAACCAGTGGATGTGAGCACAGTAAGGCAGTGAGTTTCAGCAGCACCAACAGCAACATCAAGACAAGTCACGTTCCAGATGGCCATACACAGCTGTCACATCATGAGATGAAGAGTTCATCCATGTGAACTGGATAATGGTGGTGATTATGTTGAAAAATACCGTTTTTGTAGTTGAGAATTTGTTCTAGCAAACAGTGTCACTGTGCCCTTTGTATTTGTTGTAGTTTCCATGGAAATAAATAGGAGGGACTATTTTTGGAGTAAATAGTGTAACTCTGAATCAGTTGAAGTCTTCTCACAGCACAATACAAGAGAACTTTTTATAAAGGGCAGGAGAGCATTTCCAAAAGATAATATGATGACTAATTCCACCACATTAGCAAACAATACCAACTGACTTCCACAGAGATCTAAATACCTACATCATCATTCAAGAAATATTTGTAAATCCTACAGTAATGTTGTGGGATTTTTTTTTTTAATAATTTATGGGGAGTTTTATTGGCATTCAGAGAATTCTTTATTGATAACAAGGGATACTATTACTTAGTAGTCAAGCTCAGAACATTTCAGGTGCTGTGCATGGAACATAGTTCTCAAACTCTTGATCAAGATGACTAGCTGTTTTGACTCATGAGAAAATGTGTAAAAATTATTCCACTATTGGGATTGATAATTTGTGTTAAAATCCCACAGCCACTAAGAAAAAAAAAGTTTGGCCTGATACTGAAGGTAGGAGATCCAGCAATGACTCTTACAGGGATCCAAGACAACCAGGTCCAAAACAACAGATATCATTCAGTGTTCCTCAAAGAAAACTTGGATGAAAGCTCCTCAAAATTTTACTCAATTCACTATAGTAGCATTTTTAAGTTCTAATTGTTTTCTTGCTTTGTAACACTTCCATTCAAATTATGTTTTTAGGGTGTTTATATTAAACATTTTGAGGAATCTGTAATATTCATGAGGTCACATATGAATTTGCATCCTAAAGAAACCTTCCCAAAATTTCTTCCTAAGTACCTTTTTCTCCACAGCAGTTATTGTGTTGCTGTGTTGATGCTTATACACCTCCATATGATAAAGGCAGATTATGATTTTACAAAAGACCACAGACTGCACATAAACAGCATGGCAATGCAACACTGACACTAGTTTAGTAAGCTGTGTCCTAGTCACTAATAAGGTTTTTTTAGAGGTATGTTAGACTCAGTATTGTGTTCTATGCCTAGACCTCTTTCAGAGGGGCTATAAATGATTTCACTAGCTTTGTGCTCCTTTTACATTAGAAACACTACAAATCTCTCTTCAAACTTCCTACTAATGATCTCAACTTTCTTAATAGGAAAGCTTAATGCTTTTTCTTCTACTTACACATTCACCAGCCTCGGGAATTTTTTTCTCGCTGCTACCAAACACATTGACTGAAAACACTTCAGCTGTTACACAAATATTACACAAACAACAGAAACTGCAGACACTGCACAGGCAGCAAATATATTCTCCAGAATTGCTTCTTCTATAGCTGAAAGGAAAGATTTATTCCAGAAGTCACAAGAAAGAATATTAGAAAAATCTACTCCAACATGTTACCATTATTGTTTTAGAAACCTAATGTTAAGTACAGAACTAAGATGAAGACCTTGGAACAAGTCCACAGGAAAGACAAGAGGGTCATAATAACTGCCTTGAATTCCTGTGGGAAACTTTATTCTAATCCAGGTAAGAATGCAAACATAAACCCGGGTTAAACAGATTTTCTGCGAAAGCATCAAACAGGTTCCCTTTTTTTGAAGGAAAATTTGCTTCTTCCGAGGAAAAGGAGAAAAATGAAAATAAACACACCAGACCTTTGTGACAGACAAAGCTAGAAAAGACACTTCTCTAAGAAGTAGGCTTCATGAGAATACAGTCAGAATCCCAGAAACAATCAGGCAAAGCCTGCTATCAGTCTTGGCCTAGATTGCTCTTGCTAAGACAAAGATCCAGTCTTGTCATGTTTAAATCAATACATCCGTGAAGCCTAGTCCAACACCTCATATTCCTGACTCATCTGCTTGGCAAGCCACCATTCACTTCTACCCAAATACATAAACACAATGCAACAACTTTCCTTCTTTGCACTTACTTTTTACACTCTTTGTGCCAGCTACCTGGGACTCCAGCACAAAAAGGAGATAGATTACAGACACTCCAGCAGTTGTGTGTTCTCTGGTTTATACCAGAGAACTCCTTGCAAAAAAAGGTGGGCAGAACTCAGTTTCTACTACAGAATCCACAATCACACTTAAATCTTCCACAATTAAACCTCTCCCTGACACTCTCCCACAACAGGAGGCTCTTCTGTTGAAAAATAAAGTTCTGTGTCAATATACCTGTCATAATTTTGTCCTCCTGAATGGTCTACAATAGACCACAACATCTTATCCTAGCATACCCCAGCTGTCTCTCTGTTATGCTCATCTCCTTAAAAATGCACTGGAGGGCAGAGCAGGAAAAAAAATAAAGCAGTAGCCAGTCTCAAAACCAATAGAACATTGCATCTTGCCATTGCCTGTTCAAGTTTATATTCTATTGTCATTCAACAGCCACTCAAGCAAGAAGCAGATCCATGAGTTGCCAATTAATTACTTCACAAGCTAAAAGCATTATGTGAAATCTTAGTCCTAAAAGTAAATCTGGTCTACTAGCACAGGCTTTTCAGCAAAAAAAAAACCGTGAAAATAGGCAAAGGTTACACCTCATACTATCCAGCAGTGACAGCAGCAAAGCGCTCAACATAATCCTCAACAGACTGAAGTGTAACAGAAAAACATCTGTCTACCTAGCGTGTTGAGGGAGTGAGACTGAGAGCAGAATACTCAGGGTTACAGTTGGACAACTTCTCACAGCGATCCTCTTTTCAACTGCCAAGTGGTACTTCAACATGGGTCATTTCCCTGAGCTTGGCACACACTTCCAAAAACACTGCCTTGCCCTATGAGGAGCGACTAAAGGAACTGGGGCTGTTTAGTCAGGGGAAGACAAGGCTGACAGGAGACCTTATTGCTCTCTTCAAACACCTGAAAGGTGATTGCAGTGAGAGCAGGGTTGGTCTCCTCTCACTGGTGACAGGACAAGGGGAAATGGCCTCAAGCTGTGCCAGGGGAGGTTAAGGTTGGATATCAGGAAAAACTTCTTTCCAGAAAGGGTTGTTAAGCACTGGAACAGGCTCCCCAGGGAGGTGGTTGAGTCACCATCCTTGAATGTGTTCAAAAACCATTTGGATGTGGTGCTCGGGGACATGACTTAGTGGTGGGTTGTTAGAGCTAGAGTAGTATGGTTAGGTTGCGGTTGGACTTGATGATCTTGAAGGTCTTTTCCAACCTGAGCAATTCTACGATTCTGTGACTATTTTTCTGCATTTGTACCAATCACCATGCCTGTCACACTGCAAAGCAGCGAACAAAACAGGAAGTCAAATTTTCAAGTAATCACTCACAGTCAGTTTTCTTCATATTCTCCTTATTTTATATACATGGTCCACAGCAAGTCAGAAATACAGCACTCCAAATTCAATGTGTAGAACCCAGAGCGTCACACATTGTACACTGTTATGCAGAAGTGCAGTTCAGATACCAAACAGCAGGTCCTTGCAGGACATTTAGGAATAAGTTCTGTACTCAATGTTCTACCTAATCCAACTGCAGTGTGAACATAAGCTCATATCTAATTCAGATGGATCATTTTTTTCTTCAGTTTTAAAAGACCACTAGTTATTAATAGCTTTCTGTGTTAGACCACGAACAAGACAGTGGAAAAAAATTTTGCACTAATTCTTAAAGTGCAAAAGTATCTGAAAAAAAGCCTCAAGTCTTTTACATCAGGCAGCTTCCTGTTATTTAAATACTCACTTGAGGACTATTTAAACCTTTATTAAAGCAAAAAAAGGCACCATTCTCAGATCATTCTCCATTAGGAAATCAAGCTCCTTCCAGCAGTACACTGAAAGTTAAAGCACTTTTTACAATACTACGTAAGTTAATCAACCCTCAACTTCACAGAAAAAGTGCATGAGTTACTTTCAGATCAAAACTTAGTAATTTATTATTCTGTACACATACACCAAAGAGAAGCCAAAACAACTTGCTACACTTAGAAGCAATCAAGATAATACAGTATACAGCAGAACAATTTAAGTTAAAAATAGACTAATAACTAACATTCTTTAGAACAGAAGGAGGTAGATAGAACTGTGATTATTTTAGCAAAACGGTCAGAAAAACATAAATGAGATTACAAACTATGATTTTTAAGATGCCAAAGAAGAAAGAAGTAACCCACCTGGAAATTACAAATTTCATTTAGAAATGCAGCTTTTATCATTAAAATAAAAAAAAAAAGGAAAAAGTCTTACATCACATACACTTCCACAGCAACTGGCAAGAAAACTTAGAGCCAAATACTTGTGCAAGGGTGGTGAGACACTGGAACAGGTTGCCCAGCAAGGCTGTGGTTTCCCCCTCCCTGGTAGCACTCAAGGCCAGGTGGGATGGTGCTTTAAGCAACCTGATCTAGAGGGAGGTGTCCCTGCCTATAGCAGAGGGGTTGAAATTAGATGATCTTAAAGGTCCCTTCCAACCCAAACGATTCTGTGATTCTATGATTCAAAAATTAGGTTATGTCAGTGCAGCCTCAGCAACACTACACACTGCTCTTCAGAAAAGAAAAAAACATACTGAGAAGCTCAGATAGGGGATACTTGATAGAGAATCCAGAGACACTGTAAAATTAAAATGCAATAAACACTGCTTCTATGGAAAGTAGGTCTTGCCAGTGACCATTTCCCCCAAAGTTATACATCTGATATTCAACACTTGTTTTCATAAGGCTTCTGAAATGCACATTCAACCCATTGCACAAAAAATTGATGTGGATTCAAACTGGTTAATAGAGAGACCTCAACTAGTAACTGTAAATGGTAAATAATCTCACGGGGACATTTCAAAAGCAAGTCCTGCATGGATCTCTTCTCATCTCAAGGTTATATCATATTATTATAAGTAACATGAAAGATATAAATATGCTACTGGCAAACTTCATGAATGGCAAATTAATCTAGTGTTAAACACGAAAGCATTCAGATTAAATTCTAAAGACTAAGCTAAATATATAGCAAATATAACTCATCTTGAGATGGCTTCTAGAGTCAAGAATTTAGGTGCTAAGAATATATTACATGCTACAGCATAGGGACTTTAAAACAGATGAAATAAATAATTTTCCAGTAAAGATAATCAAACTAAGCTAAGAATGCTGGAAATCAGTTTCTGTTCACAAATTCGAATCTACCGAGAACACAGATAAAATCAATAGCAGTGTTCAAAATCCACAGGATTTTATCGCTACATTTGTTGTTAATCAGAACTTTTTAAAACACATGCATCAGTCAAAATAAATCAAAAGTGTGTAGGTCTTGAAACCTATTGTTGGCCTGATTTATCGTTGAACATTTAAAAACAAATGTTCACTGTTTGTAATTTAATAATAAATGTACACTTATTTCATGGGTATGGTGAGATTGGTTTCAAGTTTATATACATATATATCCTTGTAACAAGAACATATTAGAAAGGCATAGATCACCCCAATCTGTAAGAAATATCAACAACAACAGCTGTTTCTGGAGGTTAATAGAGATCATTCCTATGATGCAGATGGACAAATCTTTACCAGCTACCACAGAGAGGCTTCAGATTTGTTTAGAGTGGTGCTGTTTTTTCAATACTCCAGACAATGTCTGTACACTTGCTGTCACAAAGAATATGCCTAACGGATGAGTCCTCTGGCTCCAGGTCTAAGGGACTGAATAAACGTCAGTTATCTGCCTAGCAGAGCCAGTAAAAAAGGCAATCATACTGGTCAAGTCTCCACTTAGGGGGGGGGAAGAACAAAAATAATCAAAGATTTTAAATGTGATACCCAAAACAATCTTCAATACAACTTCTAATATACTTCATATGGAGTTAGATTCATTGTATGTCCCTTCTACCTCAGGATACTCTGTTCTGTCCTCCATCGTCAGACGATTAGCTGATGTTATAGCAAGTTAAATAATTCAGTAGCTAATTCTGAAACAATTTCCTCCAACTAAAGCCTTTGATAATAACTGAACCTAAAATCATTGTGGCACAACCAGCAGCACACTGCCATTGCACTAGCAACAGCATAGCCT
The DNA here is from genome assembly GCF_002078875.1 of Numida meleagris. NCBI lineage: Eukaryota > Metazoa > Chordata > Aves > Galliformes > Numididae > Numida > Numida meleagris. Next base: position 104,565,349 of record NC_034410.1, read on the forward strand.
GCAGTCAATAGTATCAGTTCTCCTCTGTACAGCAACTTGTGAGACCATATTAGGGTACTGCAGATAGTGCAGGGATTCCAGTAAAAGAAAGATTTCAACATACCAGAACAAGCTCAGAGGAAAATCTCCATGACGGAACAGGTAATATAGAAACAGAAACTGAAGGAACTGAGTTTTTCACTCTTAATTAGAAATGGCTATGAGGAAGGTGAATTTTTGGTGTCTTCAGTCACGGAGTGAAAATATAGAGAGAACTGAACGCTTCTTAGAGCTAGATTAAAAAAAAAATACACAAGACAATGAGCATAAGATAAAAAGATGGGAAATTCCAGTAACATTACAGCTTTCTCAGAGTTGTCAAACACTGGAACAGGTTGTTCAAAGAAGTGAATCTCCATTCCCAGAGATATTTGAAACTCAACCAGACGTGGCCATGAGCAATCTGATCTAGTACGATCTGCTTGCAGCAGGAGGTTGGATCAGATAACTTCCACAGGTCCCTGCCAACCTAAATTATTCTGTGATCAAACAGCAAGTCTTTGGAAACATTACAAATGACACAGATGCTGGGAACACAGAGGCTGTGCCCGTATCTATGGGCTCAGCACCTGGAACCACCCATTGGCAACCATTTATCTTGCTGATCACATTTTCAGTTCTTTCCTCCATTTCCGCCCAAGTAGAAAAGGATTGGTCTTTACCTATCAGGAAAATTACTTCCTAATACTGAATAGGGGAAGAAATAAAAGATATTAAATGTATCCACTTGTAAGCTGAAACCAATGGAGATGTTTCAAAGTTCTGCCTAGTTAGCAAGTTGTTCCTTGGTTAGGAATGAGAGAGGAAATCAATAGTAGCTGTGTTTTTTTTCAACAGTCTCATTCCACTGTTCAGGATTTCTGGTTACTGAAGTCAAAAACAGACTGCATCTTCCATGATCCCTGCACTGCTTCATATCCAGTTCCCACAAGTACTATAATGCCATTACGTCCAAGCTGGCTAAGTTAGACTACAGTTGACTACTGAAAGCTTGAAGATGCTGGTAAAAATATTCTGCTGGAGTCAGAAAAAAAAAACTCAGTAATGAGTAAGACATTGCTGTGTAAAACCAATTGCAATGTATGAGATTTCAGTTATGACACTGACAGAAAAGCTGAAAAGCAAAGTAAGAAGAAAAATCTCCCTGGCAATTCTCAGATTGGCTTGGCAGTGAAATAAGATCAGCAAATGTTCTTTCTTGGTCACCACAGCCCTCTATCTTTTGTCTGATTCTCCTCATCTTTGGAGACATTCCATAATGTAAACTCAAAACTAAATGTGTTTTGAATAGCTGTGAGCACCAGACATCAACTACTCAAGTTGCTGTCATCAGTACTGTTATCAGCAATACTGAATAAGATGAGATTCCTGCCGAAGATTCCTGCTCTGCTAGCTTCCTCAGTCTCTATGTACAGGATATATTTGCAGTAAATATGTATTTGGAACTTCCAGTGAAGCTTCAGAATCATGTGCCATCTTCATTTATCAACTCAAAATAAGCAACTTTCATTTCAAGTACCTGAGAAGGAACAGCAGATGAAGTGGTCTTCCTGGAGGAGCGGAGCCTGTTACTTGCTTCCAACAAACACAGATGAATAGTACACAGAAGTATTATTTCAACACTTAAAAAACTTAATTTTCAAACATTTAAAATGTTTCCTGCCATTTATTTTACCTTACTGTCCTATCTCTCTAGGTTTTGCTTTAAAACATCCAGCCAATTTAAAAGGGAAAACAAAAATGAGATAAAATAATTTTCTTCTCTCATCAGCATTCAGAAGATTGAACTGTTTCAGCCTCAGTTCTTCTGGCTATCAAAAGAAGACAGGGGTGCTGAGGTAAGGTTGCAGCCATCTCTACTCCCCTCCATCTTCTGTTCTTACAAAAGAGGAGATGCACAAAAAACAGTGTATGAATTTTTTTCAGTAAGCCCTATATTTTTATGTGGTGCGGAATAGTATATGTCTTAGTCTCAAAACACACAGTAGTGTCTGAAAACCTGACATCTAGACGCTCTTCTACTCCTCATATTCTGAAATACACAGCTTCTGTTTCCCCAAGAACTAATATTCTGCTAGGCCTCTACAAAAATAATAATAATAATAGAAAACCAGTGATATATATATAATTACTGTGCAAAGAACTATTTAAACTTTAGAAATAAGTAAAAATATTAAAATAAGTGATTGAGATTTTTCCTCTAAACAATCTGTATTCCAAATTCATAAAATCTGCAGATTCACTAGAAAAAAAATATGTATCAGTGCTATCTTCTAACAGAGAGAATGACAATAACCTCTTTGAAAACTGTCCAAGTGCTAAGGATTTCCTTGTGTAGATGTATTCTCCTTTTGATAAGCCACAAACTGTGCAAGGAGGGAATTCTATTCCATTAAACCAGTAAGAACTAAATTTTCACTCAGTTTTTGTCATTTCAGGAAGCCACGCTGCTACACAATGCATATATTCTTTTTATCACACTTTCCAGTACGCCATGGCCCCATGCAACTGGGAGACCAACTTCTCCCTTTCTTTTCAATTCCCATCTCCATCAGGAAGAGAAAACACTTAGGGATCAGCACCAAGTCCCTACAACACTTTACGGCTGCTACGTCTTGGATGTTGAGGAAGAAAGCGTTCTGGTGAACCAAGAATACGTTCACTAGAACACATCTGCACACAGAAATTATGACAGATCACAACTATTTATGATAACTGCAGAATAAAGTTCTACACATATCTCATTTTGTTTCAACTCTTACAAATTTCATTTTAACATTTTTCATTTGTAGCTATGCATTCATAAAATGCTGCTAATAGGTAAGCTGGCTGAACTTCAGTAAACTCTCTTTGGCATTCTTCATTTCCTCATGCACAATCAACTTTGATTTAGATACACCTATTCCACTACACACAATGGAAGGGAAAAAAGCACGTACTGCAATTTGAAAATAGCATGCGCATACCACATGCAATGTTTACATGAATCACCTGTCTAAACTTTTTCTTTCCTTCAGATCTTCCTTTATTACTATTTAGGTTTTCATCCAAGAATACTGCCAGGATGGCTGCTGGTTTTATTTTAAGATATAATATTATCTTCTTTCTCTCCATTGTACATAGTAATGTTTCCAGGAGCAAATTGTTGGGAAATCATCATCACATCTGCAATCTGGCAGGTTTGGACTACCAGCATAAAATTTTCCTACTGCCCTTCTCTTCAACATTCTGTATATTCACTTCCCCAGTAAGACCATCACAGGATGGCAGCATTTTGAACTCTCTTTAAAGGAGCAGAGACAAAGAATTGTTCTATGTTGCAGGGTTTGTATATGCTTAAGTTGAATAAGTCCACAACACAACTACATATACAGAACAGCACACCACTGAACAGTAGCTGGAAAGAGCTGCAATCTCACAAACTCATCTAACTACTGAAGATTTTTTTATTTTTTTTTTGCAAAATGAGACTTGATAGGATTGATCTCAGATGTATGTGTAAGTTTTTTATTTCTTTAATGTTGATTAGGCCCAAACAACCTACCCCAAGAATTCTTCTGGTATATTCTGTTGATTTCACTTTACTCCTGGTACAAGGAAAACTGAACAAACATCTAACCCAATAGCTAAGCAGCAAGACGTCAAGAAAGAAATTACTACAGACTGTGAATCTGAACGTGGTACTATACAAATGCTGTTTAGTAAGAAGATGTATTTCTCAGACATCCAGCTAAGAAGAAACATTTCAGTGATGCTGAAGAAAAATTCCTGCTGCACGCATTATGTATGTTAATGCTTTTGTTTAGTACAAAAATGCAAACAGGACTAAATTAATCACAGAATGGCGTAAGTTGGAGGGGATCTTAAAGCTCATCCAGTTCTAACTCCCCTGTCAGAGGCAGGGCTGCCACCCACCAGCTCAGCTGCCCAGGGCCCCATCCAACCTGGCCGTGAACACCTCCAGGGATGGGGCACCCACAGCTTCTCTGGCAGCCTGTGCAAGTGCCTCACCACTCTCTGAGTGAAAAACTTCCTCCTAACATCTAACCCAGATCTGCTCTCTTTTAGTTTAAAGCCATTCCGCCTTGTCCTATCACTGTCAGGCCAGAAACAAAAGTTAAGCTGAACAGCTAGAAGACAGCAGTCAGCAGGATGCAATTATTGCAAAGATTCAGCCACCAGACCAGTGGCTACGTTTTGCAGCAGTGACTGCAGAGAGGAGTTTTAAGCACTGAGAAAAGACAGAGAGATGACAGAAAGACAGCTTTACAGATACTTAAGAAAGCCCAGGCAAGTCCAGAAGCTACAGGAGAAAACATCAATGTTCTCTGGAAAAAGGGAAAGCATAGCCTAGCCAATAGACACACCACACTGCAAAATCCCACAGAGCACCACACACAATACTTCTTATCTCAGGTAACACAAGCCAGTTCTGAAGGACTCGTCCAGTGAGAAAGAGCCTGATGCCCTCCCTGGAACAGCACGAGAGAGTTAAGAACACAGCACCGGACCAGTTCTGTGGTTTGTTTCCCTATCAGACCCAGACCTGCAGCTGTGTTATGCAGCATTTCTTACACAGCTCATCTCCCCACTGCAGCAGTGATTTCAAAGGTAAAAATCAACCAAGTGTAAAGCCTGTGAAGACATGCCACTGACAGAAGAAAATGACAAATGTTTTAATTGATTCCCATTCCTGTTCTCATGCACTTTATTATTAGCACAGTTACTGTTGTCTTAAAAAGATGTATTCAAGCAACTCCAGCAGGCAACTCTGCAGCTCACTCCTGGCTCCTGCCATTAGCTTACAGCACGGCGTTACGGCGAGCAGCGCTTTCACCTCACTTCTCTGGCCTGGGAAGCAGGAATAGCACTACCCACGTCGCGACGCCAGATGAACCTTCTAGAGCGTCGGAAGGCAGCAGAACAAAGATGCAGGGTTACCAGCAGCGCGCCCGGCCCCGCACACCCCCACGGCAGCGGGGGTCCTCGAAGCCGCCCCTCCCTCCCCCCAGCGGGCCGGCTCCCGGCTCACCTATGCCGGGGGCCACGTAGATGAAGTAGAGGCAGGAGGAGGAGAAGGAGAAGAAGAAGATGAAGGCGAGCATGGAGCGATTGGAGACGCGCAGCACCTTCCGGAGCACGGGCATCCTCCCGCCGTCTCAGAGCCGCCCGCTCCCCTCAATCCTGGCGCGCGGCGGCCACGCTTCCCGCAGGGCGGAGGCGGGCTCCTCCCATGGAGCGGCGGCGGGACGGGGGCGAGGGCTACGCTCCTGCCGCTCCCACCGGCCGGCGGAGGGCCCGCGGAGCCGAGCAGGCGGCGGCCTAAGCGGGAAGGGTCCCCTAGCGCTGCCGCGAGGCTCGGGGGCCGCTCCCGCCGCTGAGCGCCCGCTCTCTCCTCGCAGGCGGCGGCAACAGCATCCCTGCTGCCGGCGGACGGGCACCTCCGCGCCCGGCCCGGCCCCTGCAGCCGCTCGGCCCCGCCCCGCCGAGCCCCGGCTACTGCGGCGGTTGGAGCGTGCGCGAGCCGCGGCGGCGGACTGCAGAACTGCGGCGGCAGGCGCGCGCCCAGCGGAGGGGGCCGGGGGGCGCTGGCGATGCCGCCGCGTTATTGCTGCTGCTGCCGCTACTGCGGGCCAATGGGAGGGGAGGGAGAAGCGAACCCGCCCTCCCGATTGGCTGCCGCGAGGGCTGGCGCTTGTAACGCCCGGGCGGGGGCCGCGAGGGTCCCTGTGCGCGTCACGTGACGGCGGGGCGGGAAGTGCTGTTGGGGCGAGGGGCTGTGGCTGCGCCCCTCTGTGTGGGTCCTGCCCGGCCCCATGCCAGGGAACTGCTCCTCTTCATACTTTAGCGGCCCACCCGGGCTGCCGCGGGTTGCTAGGTGACAAGGGGCAGCGCCATTCCTCCCCACAACGCCGCCAGTGACGGAGGCGAGTGCCAAGGCGCTGGCGGGCAGCCGGAACAGCAGCAGCGTCGGGTTGCATAAGCATCCAGGTCTGCTGATGAAAGGTGTTCGGCTCCGTCAGGCGTAGGGTGAGGAGAATGGAAATACAGAATTGCTGCCCAGTGTTGCTAGATGTTGAAATTAGACGTTTCTCTCTACAGTAGAATGCAGTACACACTGTAACAAACTGTAGCCACTGAGTTTCCTGATGGTCACTTTGGTGAACAGCAGACATACAGGAATTTCCTAATAAGTGTTTCCATGAGAGAAAGAATTCTGCTCTGCCAGTTCTGGAACAGATTTGTGACTAGTAGTACAATCATAGAATCATTAAGGTAAAGTGGAAAAGACCACTAAGATCATCTAGTCCAACCACCAACACATCCCCACCATGCGCACTCACCACATTCCTCAGTGCCACATCCACATGTTTCCTGAACACCTCCAGGGACGGTGACTGCACCACCTCCCTGGGCAGCCAGTGTCAGTGCCTCAACACTCTTTCTGAGAAGAAATGTCTCCTAATATCCAACCGGAACATCCTCTGGCACAACTTGAAGCCATTCCCTCTCATCGGTCACCTGAGAGAAGAGGCTGATGTCCTACCTCACCACAACCTCCTTTCAGGGGGCTGTAGAGAGCAATAAGGCATCCCCTGAGCCTCCTCCAGACTGAACAATCCCGGCTCCCTCAGCCGCTCCCCATAAGACTTGTGCTCTAGACCCCTCACAGCTTCATTGCCCTTCTCTGGACACACTCCAGAGCCTCAGTGTCTTTCATGTTGTGGGGGGCCCAAAAACTGAACACGGTATTCAAGGTGTGGCCTCACCAGTCTTAAGTATAGAGGGACAATCAGCTCTGGCTACACTAGTTCTGATACAAGCCATATTTTGATGAATGTTATTGCAATGCGTATCAGATAGATGGATAGATTGAGTGATTCATTTTGTCTGAAATGCCTGTAGGAGCTGGGCAACTTGATTTATGTCATTTGTTTTATTGAGAAGAGTATAAAATACAACACTGAACTATTTTATACATACATGACTTAAATTCGAAGCTTCAGATGCAGATATAGAGGGTCCATATGGACATGAACTTGGTTTCATGAAGCAAAAATGCACAAATATACTGTATTCTTATGTCTTGTTACTATCTCACATTAAAGTAGAATTTGCCATGCTTCTCTCGTATCGCACTTTCATGAATGTTTTTGATATTTGTTTAGAATTTTTTTCTATACAGAAGGGCGTTAGAATATCAATACAATGGCAACTTGAAGAATCCAGAATCTTGTCAGAGACAAGAGTGAGATTCACAGCACTTGACATCTTAAGGTTAGCCCAAACTTTCATGTGGAGGAAATCTTCTAAGTGGTGCCATACAGATCACTGGCTATGTATAACTAAAAGCAAGTGTCAAATCTTCAGCTCAACAGTATTAATTTTAATTGTATAGGTGGCTGGGTGCACTTTTGCATGATTCTAAATGCTACTGTGATAAGCACAAGAATACCTGTGGAATAATACCTTAAACATATAGAAACATATGTGGAAGAATATAAAAATGGAATTTCAATAGACAGATGTATCACGTTAAATTGAATCTCCAGCAGCAGGATGCTGGAGGAGCAGCAGCATGACTCACACACGGTTGAGGCAGATGATTACGTCCAAGTACTCGCTGTGAAAAGAATACTTAAAACACCCTCCATCTTCTTTAAATATTTCTTTCTTCAGTAAAAAGCTTACTCTACAACAAATAGACCACTCCTTTGAATAAGTCACGTTATTGGGATTTACTTATAGTAAGAAGGGGAAATTCAATTGAGTGTATATTGCTCTTTACCATATTTCATCCTGCAATTGAATTTACACAGAAAAGTCCTTAATTTAAACTACTCTGGAAAAGATATTTAAAAAAAAATCTTTCTCATTCCTCATTGCCATTTGAAGCCACAGTAATCAAAGTCTTCTTCAACACTTCTATTCCAAAATGTCATAGATTTTATCCAGTTCAGTAAATGCTGTCATGCAAAGTACGAGTGAAACTAAACTAACCAATACCTCCACAGCAGAATGGACTATCAACAAAAGGTATCAATGCGCATTTATCTTGGAAAGAACATTCTTTACTTCAGGTATTTCAGCTCCTTTCTTATAGAGAAGGGCACAAAGTACCTGCAAAAGCCAAGCACAAAACCACTGCAAAAAATAAAATTTAGACTCACATTACCTGTTAAGGCTAACAACTTTTCAATCTTTGGAGATATGAATGCTTTTACTTTTTTGCTCTAATGGATTAGCAAAATGAGGCCAAACTCAAGAAACTGCATCATGTAGGTTGGAAATTGCTGTGTGTTACTCAGAATGTATTTGACTGACAACCACAGACTGTTGTGGCTTTATAATGGTGGACACTGGGGGCTGTGAGACAGCAGGCAGAAAGAAATGCCAGAAAACCTTGAGGGAAGCAAAAGAATTTTAAACTGCTTTCCCACTGAGTGTGTAACCTGCTCCTGACACAAATATCACGGAGCTGTGTCAGAATTTCTGCTGTCTGAAGAGGTAGAAGGTGGTATTGTGCTTAAATCATTTGTTAGAGTTGGGGGTTACAACAACACGTGGAAATGTGCTGTCCATATAACATGCAGTTCTACATTCTGCAGTACTAATTTAAAATCTGTTTGTTTTTTTTTTTTCTCCTGGTAATTTACTGATGTACATTCATATTCTTTCTTACTGCCATTCTTTGAATCAAGTATATTCCCATCATTAACTATTAACTAGCTATTTCTATTTTTCAGTGTAATTATCTGTCTTCAGTTTGTCTCTCCACTCCTATACACGCTCCTAATTTGTCTTTCAACTGCCTGTTTCCTTCTCCTGTATTATTACTGAGACAGAAATACTGCAGGACTGTCACATTTTTTCTTGCTGTTTTTTTTTGTTTAAAACACTTTCTATCACCAATAGAGTAGCAAAGCAGTATGTAAATCTTGTAGCTTTTGCATTCTGTTTACTTTGTTTCTGCAAGTTTAGTCATTTATACCAACACCATTGTCTCTTCCTTATACACAACATGTAAAATCTAATAGTCAGTTAGATTTGCTTTCTCATGACTGACAATTTATCTTCACTTTCAGTGAGGCCAGTCCAACTGACTTATGTGGGCTGTAGTTAATTGCCCATCGATATGAACAGTGCTTTCACACAAGTTTGCAAGATCCCTCTTCCACTCAACAAATATTCCCCAAACTTCAGTTTTGTTCCTTGCCTTTTCTGCTTTTGTGAATTGCAGCAGTAAAAGCTGATAAATGAGTGTAATGTGGCTTCATTATTAATATGACATGTAGCAGAAGAATAGTTACTTTGTTAGTATTGCTCATCAGTACCTCAGTTGTTTGTTGGCTTTTTTAGTTACTTTGACAGAGCAGCCTGACTTTTTTTAAATGAAATTTTGTTGTGTAGGGCAGCAACATTTCAGGATTTCACGCAACAATTGCTATGTAATCCTTATTGCACAGTCAACAAACAATTAAAATGCCTTGGATAAAAATCTCAGAGTAAGAAGCACAAGAACCTGTCAGAGTTTCAAGAAAATTCAGTCTGTGTTAGGTTAGGGTAATTAAGATTTTTAAAGATTACATCAGATTGTTTCAGGGTGACCTACCAAGGAAAGTTAGTGTATCTCTTTGTGGCACATAAAGACATAAGACTCATGCCAACACACACTGAGAACTAGTGTAAGCTACTAAAGATTGAGTTCACGTGACCTAACCTCATTATATCAGTTATAATCCCATTATTAAATCAAATGTCAATTTGCAATTATAGATAGAATGTGTTGGAAATTTTCTGGTAATATAACTTTGGTCATGAAACTTATTTTTCACTAATTATCGTCTCTGAGATCTCGATTCAAAAATTTGTTTGCATGTTGTAGTTGATACCGTAGGAGTGTATTACTCAGCAAGAAGAGTTTATGCGCATGCATTCTCTCACAAATGTAATGAAAAAAATGAGACATCATATATCCTTTATTTCCATCATTCCTATCATCTTCACTTACGTTGACAGATAACAGCAGAGCTTATATTTCACACATATTTAATTTTTCTAGTTGTTATCGCTTTTTTGGTTTTAAGTAGAACCAAATTTCTTATAAAAAGCCTCTGTGACAAGCTTAGTAAAGAGTATGAAAGGCAACTTTTTCTAGTATTACTTGAGTCTATAAATCACAAGCATTTTCCATTGTAGAGTTATCCCATGCAAATCCTTACACAACCACACAAAGACATGGCAAGAAAGCTTAGTTTCTATGAAGGGTTTCATTCTAGGATCTCATGTTGTTTTAACATTGCAGATAATCCAAACTAAAGATATTTCTCTCAGTAATAGTTAATAATCGGGGAAAAAACATTTTGGAGGGTGTGGCTGCTTTTGAAATGTTCATGTTAAAAATTAGAAAGTTATATTATTAAAATGATGTCACAGTGTTATCTCTAGATCTATCTGTGTCCGTGACAGGGGGGCACCAGGCCAACAGGCCCACTGGCCCAGAAAACAGGGCTGGGGGTGAGGGGGGGAGGAGAGAGGGAACCAAGAATTGTGGGGGGGGGGGGGGGAATAGCAGAAATACAAGTTAAGTGCGGTTGAAGCTAATAAACCAAATAAATGAGAGGGAGAATGTCCAAAACTGGAGGCCTTACTCTAATGCTGAAGGTAAGACAGGGAGCACACACTGCAGAGACCAGCAGTAAAAGAAAGGTACAGTCTCGTGACTTCTGAGCAGTTTTATCTTTCCCTCTAAATAGAAAACAGAAACAGAACAGTGAGAGTATTCTGGGAGATGTAGTTCTTTTTCTCTTCTGAGAACCAGGTACCTGGAAATATAAACACTCCATGGAACTGGAGCACTAACTCTTTAACTCCTAGTGCACTACATGATGTGATGATGTGGAATACCAATAACAAAAAATCATAAAACCATGACATTCCACCCCTTTTTCCACATAACTACAACATGCTTAATATACTTACAAACAAACAATAATTAACATGCATTAAACACACACACATATATGTATATATACATATATATATATATATATACATGGAATTACTGACTGCACTCCCCCAGCAACAAATTCCCCTGTGGTACACATTGAACATCCCCATTTTTCTGCATCACCCACCAGGTGGACCCAGGTCCCTGAGCAAAAACAGCTCCATGGAGAGGTTTGCGCTTTCCATAAGATGGAAAGACCCAAACTGCTTTCCCCAGCATGCTCTTTACATGTACTAAAGGGACCTTATCTCCCTCTACAGAGTGTAGGGAGCTGGACTGGGCAGGACCACAGTGACTGATCGATCCTCGAATACTGACCAACCAGGTGACTTCTGCCAAATACTTCTCCCAGTGCTTAAATGTTCCACCACCCACTGCTTTCAACATCGTTTTTAACAACCCATTGTATCATTCAATTTTACCAGAAGCTGGTGCATGATATGATAAATCCACTCAATGCCATGACCTTTGGCCCAAGGGAATTTTTGAAATTAGTCCCATTATCTGACTCAATTCTTTCTGGAGTGCCATGTCACCACAGGACTTGTTTCTCGAGACCTAATATGGTGTTTCAGGTGGTTGCATGGGGTACAGGGTATGTTTCGAGCCACCCAGTGGTTGCCTCCACCATGGTAAGCACATAACGCTTACCATCATGGGTTCTTGGCAAGGTGATATAATCAACCTGCCACGCCTCCCCATATTTATACTTTTGCCATCACCCTTCCTCCCAGAGAGATTTCATCCTCTTCGCCTGTTTAATTGTGGTGCATCCATAGTTAAGTCCACCCTTCGGTCTCTAGCCCACGTATGTGTTGCATCTCTTCCTTGATGGCCCGAGGTCTCATGGGTCCACCAAACTAGAAATAATTCACCCTTGTGTTGCCAGTCCAAGTCTATTTGAGACACCTCAGTTTTGGAGAAATGATCTACCTGATGGTTATTTTGTTGCTCTTCGGTAGCCCAACTCTTGGGCATAGCAAATAATATACTATTTTTTATATATCCCTGCATTAGTAAATAGAAAGTTATGAAATTCTGCTGCCAACTAGAAACATTCAGTTTTATAAAGTCAAGAGACAAATATCTAATTGACTGTAGTAATACTTTTTGAAAGAAAATAGTGTGTAGTAAGAGAGCTTTAAATTTTTGAACTCTACAAATGAAGTTAAAATACTCCTGTTTAAGAACTTGTGAAAAAATTTCTGTCAAAGACAGAAAAGAAGACCAGTTCATCAAAGCAAAAACACTGGAACATACCAACTTTGGTGAAACTTTTATTGGAAAATGTTACTGATGTTGAGAATGCTATTTCAGAGGATTTCAATTTTCATTTCCTTGATTTCACAGCAGAGTGTCTCATAGGAGATATTTGGCAAAAAAAATTGGCAATTACAGAGTTTTGGGAGCAGGCCTGATTCTGTTTGCACGAATGTGTGTCCATTCCACTACAGAAAGAGAATGTTTTGCAGACTCTCATTTCTGCAGAGCTGAAGTCTGATGTCCTGTAACTTTTGTAAATTTTACACTTCGATGACTTGTATGATGTTATGGAAGTCTTCCCTGTCTTATCTTTCCAATGACAATGCGGATGCGTTCATTCAATTTTTCCAAGTCATGCTGGAGCATTTGCTACTTTTTTATCACTAACAAACTTATATAGTATTGAAAGGGCAAATAAAGGAAGACAAACTAAACAAAAGAGTTAACTGTGATCTCTGGATATACAGATGAGTGTTTCAACAATATCAGAAGATAAATTTCTCAAGGTATCATATGTCCAAATAATTATTGTATCTTTACACAGCAGTTAACTTAATAACTGTACATGCTTAGCATTTGTACCCATAGCACAGATTCAAGCCACAGAACACACAGAATCATAGAATGGCTTGGTTTGGAAGGGATCTCAAGGATCATCAAGCTCCAACCCCCCTGCCACAGGCAGACAAGACATGTTCTTGTGCAGTCCTTTATCGATACTAGTTGGAGACCTATGCATTTATATAGATGAGGAAATTCCATCACGTAACATTTTAGACTTTCTCACGTAATTAAAAGAGAGTAGGAAGTACATAATCTAGATGCTACAGACTCTACTGATGTTTTAAGGAGCATCAGTTAACTAGGCTTTGTGATTATAGGAATACGAAATATCCAGAATCACGTATAATCAATCATTGCCTTGGCAGAACTTGTCTTAGTGTTGTCATTGTGTATTAAAAAGAGAAATTAATACTTAATATAAGGATCATGGTCAAGAGATTAAACAATTAAAAAAAATTTCAGTGCTGAGGATAAAACTATTTGTTTATGCAGCAAATACAGTGTTTTTCATTATATTATTTGAAAAAGGAGTGTGACTAAGGAATCCTAAGAGCAGACTGCAGGTAAAGTTACACTCTTGGACTGCTTCCCTAACCTCACTTTTAAAGATGTAATTCAAGTCTTAGAAGTCAGAATACAAAACTACATCATGTGGTTTGGCTGTTAATCACTGCAGTGCTGATTTTGTGGAAGGCTTGAGGACTTTGCTTTGTGTTCATGACTAAAATCCTCAAAGATGCAATTCCTTTTTATATATAAATAGAAACAATCTGGTCCCACTCTTTCTACTGCAATTAGGGAAAAAGCAATCAGAATTTGTTAAACAGACTTCAGGGACAGCAGAGTCTTACGTCTTAGAAGGCAGATGTTTCTATTGAAATCTCATTTAGAAATAGCACAAGTCACAGATAAGTTTAGCAAAGTTTACAGCTGCAATTTCACTGCTTTATTCAGCTGTCAATACAAGCTTGGTCTAGTTTGTGAGATAGTGTTTAAACTGTTTGAACCCTCTTAAGAGCTGAAATAAAGGTTATTGTCCTCTGAAAAATTCTTTGATGTTCTGTAAACCTAAATAATAGAGTTTAACATTTTTCTAAATTATTGTTTCACTACTTTTCTGATTATACTATACAAAAAGGCAGTGCTAAAAGTGAATAAATATGTTCTCACTAATACAGTCTCATTTACAAAGAAAGTCACTTACCAAGAGTTGTGTAGAGATGGTGATGCTGACCAGTACTGTTGTTGCTTATTGTTCGAACTACAAAATCTGTTTATTTCCTCATAATTTAAGTAACCAATAAATTATTATGATAAAAAAAAATCTGTGTAAAGTGACCTTCCAAGGCTGAACTTCTCCCAGATCTAAGTAAAAAGTTCTGTATGCAAAAACAACAAACAAACAAACAAAATCTAGAAAACAGAACTCAACCCAGCTTCAGCCCCACCTCTCTTGCTTCCCAAGACAAAAACTGCAAGACCATTTGGACATAATTTAAATTATCCATATTCTGAAAAAGAAATAGTAGCCTTTTACAACATCTGTTTGCTTAGTAGTAAACATCTGACAAAACTGCAGCTGATTTCTTAGGACAAATAAAGTTAGAAAGATACTGTGCTGTTAAGCTATGTGCCAACCACTCAAAGTTTCAAGAACTGATGATAAAGTATTTCTGACAAAAGTATCAAAGATTCTAATAGTATTACAATTTCTGCTTGGGCAATTAAGACATTTTGGAAGGAAAAGATACTTAATGTATTATTACCTGATACAACAAGCACCTAATCCTTGGGCTTGTAGAAATAGCTACAAATTCGAGTGAATTCTCCAAACATTCAAGTCACTGAGTATCATTTTGTAGATGAGCACCCTTCAGTTTTTGTTTGTTTGTTGCCTTCTCTTCCCCCCTCTGCCTCTTGTTATTCTACTTAGGACAGCTTGGATTTACATGAACTCAGCACTTGATCTGTTTGCATGAGGTTTTCTACATATTTTTTTTTTTAATTTCTGGGTACTCCCCATAGTTTCCAGCTGACTGCCTTAAAAAAGAAGAAGAAACTATGCACAAGGCAATCAGCCAATACTGAAATGGTTGCCCAACATCTATCTGGTCTATTAATTAAAATTTCTAGACATTTCTTTTTGTACTTTAGGTGTTTTTTCAGTGAACATGATGTGATATTTGTACTTTCACAGATTTATTTTTAACTGCCTTGCTTTCTTTTGTTCTCTTTCTTCAGTTTCAGTTTCTTTTTCCTGTATTGTCTTCAGAGTTTACAAAAGTTAGCAAGTAAATACATGCATTTATGGATACAAAAGAAGCATTTGAAAATAAATAATCCCATAACACAAAGAAAATTAATTATTTATAATTTAAAATATTTGTTGTTCAGTAGGAAAATAGTTTCTAGCTTTAATTTCCTGAAAGTCATCCTTTCATTGTAGTTATTTCTATATTCAGAGTGGCTTAGTTCAAAATCCTCAGCTGATGATTTTAGAGCTCCTTATGTTCTGCTAAGTTTAGAGAGTTCAAATGACCCAAATGCTCTAAGAGGGGACACTAGCCTATCAAATTTCCAAGGCTGTTCTCATTATCCTAAATGCACAGGGAATTTGCAGAAAGGTAGAGATGAAAATACTCTTTTGCCATCATATATTGAACTTTACTGTGTTCGTGTTCACAGAGGTTTCATTGACAGATCAGGAATTAAGTAGCAAATATATATTTTTCAGTCTTTCATAAAGAAAAAAAATCCCATTTTCAGTGGATACATGCCTGGTTGCAGTTCTCATCATTGTACTTCCAAAAATATCATCTAAAGGGTGAGAAAAAAATTTTAAAAAAGAAAAGTGGAGCTCTGGATGGCTTTTGCACCAGGGAAACTCAGTGAGTTACAGCTCATCAGTCTGGAATCTTAGAGCAAGGCAATTATTATTAATTATTATCAATAATATGTTATACAATAATTTTAATAGTTGTTATCAATAAAAACAGGTTGTTAATAATTATAATTAATACGATATAATATTGTTGTTGCTATTATTATTATTATTATTAGTTTCCCTCTGACTACAGAAGCTTGGAATGCTCCAACTAAGTAATCATTTTCATACAATGCAAAATTAAATTTCAGAGCTCACTGCAACAGGGGGTCATAGGAGCAAAATGTTAATGCTAGAGAAAAAAATGTGTCACACTCATAGGAGAGAGAGATGTCTAATAATTACTGATGGACTCAATGGTTCTGTCTGAATTTCTGGTTACAGTAATCCCCAGCCTGCTGACCCCAGAAGCTGAGGAATTTCTGTGTCATGGAGAAGCAAATGTAGCCAGGCTCTTTCTTGAAATAGTCCTTCAGTCTGGGGCAGCTTCGTGAGCTAAATGAATCCTGGCCATTATGGGCATTCAAATTTGGCAGTACACATAATCACAGCAGGTTAATAAAGCAAATAAACATTCCATTAACAGATCACAGTAAAATGACATTTTAACTCTGAACCTAAAGTTGTGAACTATTCACCACTTCAAATAAGTGATAAGAGTTCTTTCACACATAAAGGGAGACACATGAAAAGGTTGCCAAGCCACAGAAATCTAGAAAACCAAAACTGTTATTATTATAGCTTTACTTAATATAATTGCAATTAAATAATATCCAACTATTACGTTCAGCACACACATGAAAAAAAGTAATCGCCTTGAATGATGAGGTCGCTCTTTAAAAGGAAAAAAAAAATACAACTTAAAAAGAGGAGGTAGGCCCAAGGCTCAGCTTTATAATCCACATTACTGAATTTGTGTATGGACAATCGGAGGGCTTACAATAACTGAACACATACACAGTCTTGTCCCAAGTGAACACAAAATGATAAGTAGGATTGCACTGAAAGGTTAAGCCAAGGCACACTATCTTGGAGTTTCTTGTTCCTGCTCTATATTCTGTGCAGTTGATTAGGAACAGCAATGTCAGTGCCATTTTATTATTCAGAAATATTTTAAGCTGTTAAAGCTCAGATTCCCAATCTCCTTCTTACTTTTGAGTGATCTTGGTTCTAGAATCAGATCTGTTCAGAAATCCATTGATATGCATGAGTATGCATGACCAAATTATGATGATAGAGAGAAGAAAGGGTGGCATCTCCATTTACCAGAGAATGGGGATTAGAAGAAGAAAGCCCTTCCAGTTTCTGTCACAGAATTGTTTGTCTCTCTCTACTCCCAGTCCTCTCTTTTTGTCTCCTATGGAACAAGATACTTCTACTTGCCTCATTCATTCACTTAAGATAGTTGTCCATACTGTGATCTGCTGAAGACCACACATAGAAATAGCATGCAAGTATCCACTGCACCCAGTCTGTTATTACACTCTTTTCACAGCTAGGCTTCCAAGGTTACAATCATCTTTTTGCTTAGGCTGAGAAAGTGAAATAACTCAAATGACCCTTTACAGACACTACTGTAGTTATTTTTCCAAAATTTCATGAAATAAGACAAGAATTTCCCATACATGAACACTGAAATTCTGGCTGCACAATACAGAATAACAACTTTTAAATGCCCACTTTTAATTCCAAAAGGATCTGAGAATATGTTTTTGTTTGTACTTAGAATCTATGGTAAGAATAAAGTGCTGTAAGATGGTAAGCTGAACCAGCATTGAAAGCAAACTGATATCTCCCACTACAGACAGCAAAGGAACACTGGCATACAAGCACTTTCCTCCTCCTTTACTCTTCTGTCCCCTTTGTGCTTGTTCATTAGTCATAAATGTGCTTTCAGATCTTTATTCAGGTATCTACTGTTATAAAGACTGACTGCTATAAAAAAAAAACTGTTATATATTGCTATTCATAACTATTAAATCAATTTTGTGCTACACTAATGGACAAATGAAAAGTGGAAATTTTTGTCATTGAAATAAAGTGGCAATAAAACCTTTTTTTATCATTTTGGAACTGTCAGCTCTCAAGTTCCACTTGTAATGCATTCAGATCTTCTTATCAGGATGCATACTGAGTACATCAGACTTGCTGGTGATTCAAGTCTCATTTCCTCTGTTCCAGATGGCCTGGCCAGGCAGGGGAAGGACAGATAGCATCTGATATTATGATAGTAGGAACTAAGAGTGGAACGTATTTTCTCTTGTATGTGCTCTTCTGGTTGTTGTTGTTTTTGTTTGTTTTCTTTGTTTGGTTCGTCATTAGTTTGGTGGTTTTTTCCTCCCAGAAATGATATTTGTTGCTGCAAGACCACTTAGGTGATAGCAAGTGTTCTTTTAGCCCTTTGCCCTTATAATGGACAGCATCTAGGTCTCAAATACTGGTTGAAAGGACTGTAACAGTCTCTCAGACTCACTTTTTTGCTCTCTGATAAGATTACATTATTCCAGTCATAAAAAAGAACATATGTGACAGGCAAAACAAAGCAAAGCAAAACAAACAAACAAACAAAACCACATTAGTTTCAGATTTTAAGTTATCATATCCAGATAAAATCTTTCTTTATATATCCTACCTAATCAACTAGTTTATTCCAAGAATGTAAGTAAGTAATTACCACAAACCATTTGCTGCTCTCTCACCTCACTGTCTCATTTTACAATTCAGTGAAAAACATACCCTACAGACTTTTTTGTTGTTGTTGTTGTTAAGTGAAGTGCCTTTGTGAAGTTTCCTTTAGGGATATAACTTGAATTTCATGTCTTGGTGCACTACCTGAGGATACAGCACTGGACCAAAGTACATTTCTCCAGCTCCAATTGCTTATGCAGTGGATTGTGCCCTGAGAGACTATTGATAGCTTACTGTGCTGGCGTGGCCTCACCTCAAGTAGGTTTGGGTATCACAATATAAAGACATATGAGAGCATTCCAAGGAGGGCTATGAAGATGGGGAAGGGTCTGGAGAACAAGGTGTATGAGGAGTGGCTGAGCTCCCTGGGTTTGTTCAACCCAGAGGAGAGGAGCTGAGGGAAGCTATCATGGCAGCCTGCAGTTCCTCGCACGGAGGGGAGGGGCAGCGCTGAGCTCTGCTCTCTGGTGACAGCGACAGGACCCGAAGAACAGCACGAAACTGCGTCAGGGGTGGGTCAGGTTGGATCAGGAAAGGGATCTTCACCAGAGGGTGGTGGGCATGGAATAGGGACCTAAGAGCAGCGATCACAGCGCCAAGTACCAGAGTTGAAGGGGCATTTGGACATTGCTCTCTGATACAGGGTTTGGATTTGAGTGGTCCTGTGCAGAGCCAGGAGATGGTCTTGATGAACTTTGTGAGTCTCTTCCAACTTGGGATATTCTACTATTGAATGTGAAACAGAAATCTATTTCTTTAACAATAGTCAATGTCTGCTGTTTCTTCAGTTTTTAAAATAATAAAGTGTCATTGTCTGAATAGAAGGGAATAGACTTCAAAGATAGAAAGAAAGAAGGAACAAATTTGATCATCTGTGTTACAGAAGGCTTCCCAACAGGAAAGAAAATATCTGTGATAGAGATAGTAAACAAATGTAGGATGAAAAAAAAATAAAGTATGGCAGAAGGAGAATGGACTCCTAACTTACACTGCTGTAGTTTTCAGCAGAGATAAATATAACATTTTTCTGCAAAGCGTCAGGATAAATAAGATATCTGTCTTTCAGTCTACAGAAATAGACTGAGCTCTTATATTAACATATTGCATGAATAGTAGATAACCAGTAAAAATATATATATAGAAAAACTAGAGAGCTGAAGAGAAATATGAAAGGGAAAATCACACTTTTCCTCCATAATACCATAAGCTAGAAATGGTTTAGTGTCGAATCATTGTGAAAACAGCATTTTCACTCCATTATTTTATGCCATCTATGTCAACAGGAGAAAATGAAACAATTATTTAATTTAATGATTATTTTTATTCAGCTTTATCATGCCTATGTCACTTGCCTCTCCAGGAGCAAGGCAATGAATTTTCAAATTTCTGGTTTTAGACATCTGAAATAACTTAAATATTAAACTTAGAACAAGATAACTAGCTTTCAAATGACACATTCCCCACCCTCCCTGCCCCTCTCTCCCTCCTCCTTCTCCTTCTCTCCTCTCTCACCTCTTCCCTCCTACCCCCACCCTCTCCTGCTTTTCTTCCCTCTCCTCCCTCTCTTCTTTCCTTTCAGTTTAGGATTTTTACAAGTCAATTTTAGGATTTTCTAATAGATGACATGGGAATATCATTCTCTTTGAAAAGAATGGGGCAAGGATGAAAGACAATGAAAACAAGCCAAAATAATTTCTACATCTAATTTGGTTGAGAGTGGTTTGTGTTGTATATTCTAGGGCTTGTTCTATCAACAGAATGAGAACATTCTTGTGATCACAGCATTTTTATCTGATCCTATCATATCCATCAATTGTTTTAGGTTGGCCTTTCTCACCTGCCATTAGGATAATGGAGTACAATTTCTGTAAATGTGTTTTATTTTCCACATGTATTTTGTTGTATTTCACTTCCATATTTCGCTGTTCCTGCAAAAGAATTCATGGTCACAGGCCACACTTCATAACATCAAGACACTCTAACAGAATACAAGGTGACTAAAGCATAAAAGACATTCTTAAAGAACATTATAGGAGTTATTTGCAGCAAGTGCCAATTTTTAATGATCCAACACAAAATGTCATTAAATTTCAGATATTAATGATCCCTTGTAACCTAAGTAACTCATTTTAATTACATCTGCAAGAACAGAAAAGTCATCTTTTTAAAATGGACTGTAAGATATTTTTCTTAGTAATAACTTACCCTAGAAATTAACTATAAACTTCAGCAACAGAAAACTGAATGAAAATCTGGAGCATCCAATCTATCAAATACTGTCCTATTATCTTTTTTTTATTATACCCATTTTTTCCATGAAAATGAATTCCCCAAATGAAAATTATTAGAAGATAATGGATACATCATTATGTCTTTAAAAATCTCAAATATATGATTTAGAATATTAAAGGGATTTGAAGTATTATAATAAAATAAGGCAGTAGTACAGGAGGCTATCTAAACAAAGGAATTATACAGATTGTCTCATAAACTGACCAAGAAATTAGCTCGTATCAGCATTTCTTAGAATCATGTCGCTAATCTTAACTCCATGGATCTTTATAACACTTTATGACACTTCAAATACTTCTCATTTAGATATTATGTTAAAATATACTTTTTCATACATCCGCATGCATGTTTACTTTTAGTGAAGAACAAGTAAGTATCTAGGGATACTGTGTATTCTGAGAAGTTAAGAAAAAATATTCACTAGACTAGCCGTAAATCTACAAGGGTGATTTTTTTTCTCTACTGCCTAATGTTAAGGAAGTAAAAGAGAGATTCTGAAGACTTATCATCTTTATTGCATTATTTCCAAGTAGAAATTGAAATCGCTTTGCAATAGTCATTTTCATAAACACCATACAGTACAGAATTTGCCTTGATTTTTTTTTTTATTTACTAGGAAAAACCTTACTGATATCTTCAAATATACAAGGAAAATTACTCACATGTCCAGTATTCTAAGTCCCCCTTTTACCCTTTTAAAAACAAATTAAATTGTACTCCATTTTCTCATGTCCATCTTTTGATTTTTTTTAAACTTCTTTCTGCATCATTTAGAGGGAGGAAAATCTTCTATCTTTTGTTTCTTTTTACTTTTCCCAGCAAAATCATATCATAAAGTAAATACAACTGCAAACAGCTGAGAATCAGGCAAGTGAGTTTTATCACTATGTTATTAAAAGAAAAATCAGAAGAGAGTTAAAATTATAGTAAATATTCCAAAAATGGAACAACCGTAAGTTTGTTCCTTCTTCTTTTTCTTCTTTTTTGGGAAGTTCTAAAGTAGCACTATCTGCTAATGAAGTAGATTGCTCTCAATCCTTATGTGCAAACAGTTTAAAAAAATTAAAAAAAAAAGGGTTATAGGGTTTTGTTTGTTTGTTTACACAAATTAATTGGAGTAAATTCCCTAAATACAGATAACTTGATTGCCTATTAGCTATTTCTGAATTTGATTATTCTGCATTGTGTCTGAGTTACTTAGAATCACAGAAACTTTAGACTGGAAGGGACCTTTAAAGGTCATCTAGTCCATCTCCCCTGCAATGAACAGGGACATGCACAGCTACATCAGGTTGCTCAGGGCCTGATCCAGCCTTGCCTTGAAAGTCTCCAGGGATTGGGCATCCACGACATCTCTGGGCAACTTGTTTCAGCACCTCACCACCCTCGCCATAAAAGACGTTTTCCTTATAATCAACCTAAATCTACCCTCTTTAAGCTTGAAGCCATTTCCCTTTGTTCTGTCACCACAGACCCTGCTAAAGAGTCGGTCTCTTTCTTTCCTGGAGCTCCCCTTTAGATACTGAAAGTCCACTATCAGGTCACCTCGGAGCCTTCTCCTCTCCTGACTGAAGAGACCCAGCTCTTTTAGCCTGCCCTCCTGTGTTTCATTCCTTGGATCATTTTTGTGGCCCTCCTCTGAACACGTTCCAACAGGTGTATGTCACTCCTGTACTGAGGATTCCATGTCTGGATGCAGTACTCCAGGTGAGGCCTCACCAGTGCAGAGTAGAAGGGCAGGATCACCTCCCTTGCCCTGCTGGCCATGCTTCCTTTGATGCAGCCCAGGATACAGTTGGCTTTCTGGGCTGTGAGGGCACACTGCTGGCTCATGTCCAGCTTCCCATCCATCAGTATCCCCAGGTCTTTCTCGGCAAGGCTGCTCTCAATCCTGTCATCCTCCAGCTTGTATTGGTAGTGAGTGTTGCCTGGACTCAGGTGCAAGATCTTGCATTTGGATCTGTTGAACATCACGAGGTTCACCTGTGCCCACTGCTCAAACCTGTCTAGGTCTCTTTGGATGGCATCTTGTCCTACCGGTGTGTCAACAGCACCCCACAGCTTGGTGTTATCAGCAAACTTGCTGAGGGTGCACTCGATGCCAGTGTCAATGTCATTAATGAAGATATGAAAGAGTATCTGTCCCAGGACTGACCCCGGGGGACACCACTCATCACTGATTTCCATCCAGACACTGAGCCATTGACCACCACTCTCTGGACTAAATCCCCCAGCCAGTTCCTCATCCACTGAACAGTCCACTCATCAAATTCATATCTTTCCAATTTGGAGAGAAGGATGTTGTCAAAGGCTGTACTGAAGTCAAGATAGATGACATCAGTGGCTCTTCCCTTGCCCATTGATGTAGTGACACCGTCATAAGAGGCCTCTAGGTAGGTCAAACAGGAATCACCCTTTGTGAAGCCATGTTCATTCTCCTGTATCACCTCCTTGACTTCTATGTGCCTTAGCATAGCTTTCAGGAGGATCTGCTCCATGATCTTTCCAGGTACCGAGGTGAGACTAATAGTCTGATAGGTCATCCTTTTTACCCTTCTTAAAAACGGGTGAGTTTTCCAGTCACCAGGGGCTTAACCTGATTGCCACAACTTTTCAAATATCATTGAGAGTGGCTTGGCAGCTACATCAGCCAATTCCCTCAGGACTCTGGGATGCATGTCATTGGGACCCATAGACTTGTAGATGTCTATGTTCCTCAAGTGGTCACGAACCTGATTTTCGCTCACAGTGGGAGGGATGTTGCTTCCCCAATCCCCTCCTACCAAACAAACGTTTGAGGGCTGTGTGGAAAGCAGTATCAGAAAAGACCAAATAAAAAAAAAATTGTTAAATACCTCAGCCTTCTCCTTGTCTGTTGTTACCAGCCTGCCTGTGTCACTCTCTAGAGGGGGAACACCCTCCAGGACTTTCCTTTTCTGGTTGAGGTGTCTGTAGAAGCCTTTCTTGTTGTTCTTGGCATCCCTTACCAAGTTTAGTTCAAGCTGGGCCTTGGATTTCTTGACCCCATCCCTACACAGCCTAGCAGCTTCCTTATACTCTTCCTATGATACCTGTCCCTGTTTCCACTGCCTGTGCATTTTCTTCTTGCTCTTCAGTTTGACCAGCAGGTCTCGATTCAGCCATGCCGGTCTCTTGCCTTCCTTTCCTGACCTGCTACACCTAGGGACAGGAGCTCTTGCACACTGAGGAAAGCTTCGTTAGAGATCCACCAGCTCTGCTCTGCACCTTTACCCATGAGGACAATTTCCCAGGGTGTTTTGTAGACTAACTCCCTGAAGAGCTGGAAGGTAGCTTTCCTAAAATTTAGCATCCTAATCTTAATCTTTGCCTGTCTCATATCCCTCTGAAGCATGAACTCAATCATAGCATGGTCACTACGGCCCAGGTAGCCTCCAAGCCTGATGTCACCATGTCAACTCCTTAAAGGATAACTTCTTAATTCCTTTTAAGTATTTATCTTGATTTTCCCCATTGCCTTCTCTTGTTGCCCCAGCAGCCACTGCCTCGTCATCATAGGATTTTGTACATTCTCAGCATCGTCAGCACCTTAAAAGTAAAATTACAACCATTAGACATGAACCTCATGCTTTTCGTATCTCTGAAAGACAAAACCATCCTTTTTCAGTAAAAAGTTGCCTTGAGTTTGAGTTTGACAAGGATGAGTTTGCTTCAGCTGTGAAGAGGGCACAGGTAATCTGTTAATTTAAAAGTAAATAAACTGTATGGCCAAAAGTGGAAAGTATGGTGGGATTTTATGGACATGTTCATCAGCAGGCTAATTCTGGGGAAATATTTAGTTGGGACTAGAGATGGAGCAAATCAATGATTTAGGCAACTAATACATCTTAGTGGACTTTTGTTGTTAGATGAAGTTTATGAAAGGTAGTGAGAAAGCAGTGCTTAACCTAAGCCTCAGCCATTTTGAACAGTATAACCAAATGATTATAATAGAGGAGACTGCAAATTGGCACATAAACTTTGATGGACAAGTTAATGAACAGAATAAACACTGGTTATTATATAGAAGTGGGAGATGCAATTAATGTTCCAGTAGCACTGAACTGTTCTAGCAATTAAGGAAATCCTTCTGTGACTTTAAGGCATAGTGCCAAATGTACTAATATGTTTTTGTCTAGAAAATTAGTCTGTGGTTCTTCTTGTGCATTGTCCATAACTTGTTTCTGGGCACTGAAAAGCTTCTGATTTAGACGTGCCCAAGGACCATAGTTTTGAGTGTTACTTATCCTGAAGGTGAAGTATTTGTCCAGAGTCAACAACCCAGTAAACTCCTTCATGTTCAAGCTCCACAAAATTGCCCCCAACAATAGTGTGGATAAATATATGAACAGTTCAGAAGATTTCTGAGGTCAATAATACTATTTCTCACTCAATTAAAGCGGTTATCTATATTAATTCTGTAATGAAAAGATAAAAGCAGCATTTCACAAAAGGATCAGTCAAATTTTCTCTTACCCTCCATGAAAACTTTGAGAAGACCATTTCTTAATTGTATGAATTCAATATTATTACCCCTTTGGTAAAATAACAAAGAACGAAAATTATTCTGCCTACTAAGAAGATTAAACATTGTTCATAAAGGACCTTTTCAGCTAGGACTTCAATACATTTTTGCAAAGTTATCACACATAATAAAAGATGCTGTATTGGTTACATAACTGCAATATTAGGAAAATCATGTTCTGTTCTATATGCTTGCTCAAGCATATTTTCAAAACTGCTGAAATAGGCATAAAATCAGGCTATGCAAAAAGATGTCTTCCTATGCTTTTCACAGCGTCTTCCTCATTTCCAAGTGTAAATCAGCAAAAGGAACTTCAGACAAGCCAATAATACCCCCTTACCTCCCCAAGTGAAGTGGATGTGAAGTGGTTATTTTTAACCTCTGCAGCAAAGTCCCTTTCAGCTGACCTTGTAAAGGGAAGCAGGTTCTGCTCCACTGCTCATGCAATACTTCTTCTCATTTGGGTTTCTTACAAGTGAGCAGCTGGGCCAGTGGCCTAAGGAAGAGGAAGTGTTGCACAAGTTGACTGCTATATGAGCAGTCATAGAGCACAAGCTTTTAGAAGCGATTCTAAATGCACATCTGATAAGAGGGAACTCGAAACTTCATTGTCTCTGGACTGTACCATTCATCTCATTTTAGAGGAACAGCATAACTTATTGAAATCATCCCAAAATATTAGTCCACAGGACAAAGATGAATTTCAGCTACGAACACCCCCTGGAACACGAGCTCCTTAGTACTGCAGGATAGAAACAGCTCATTATCAGAGAAATTTTTCAGTAAATTTCAGCCCTAGCAAGAGGAGTTTTCTAATTACCTGTATTTTTTCTCATCTTTCTGAGTTTGCATGACTTCCTTGACCATCTCAACACTGCTCCAGCAATTAAATCAACACACCACTCTTATTTTAAAGAAGACAAGAGAGGCCAGTGAGAAAGAATCACTTTCTAGAAAAAGTGGCAATTTTTGCAATTGTCCATTCAGCTACTTCCCCTTTGTTCTCATCAGCCTCATGCTTTTCAATTCTTTATATTTTTTGCCAAGGAGGAATGGGGTGGCTTAGGCTATTTTTGCAAACACTGATTCACAATCTTTTATGCTCCCCTGTTCGTGCAAGTGGTGACTGATAAGAGGCGTACAATATCTGGCATACACCACAACAACACAACTAGAGCATCACCTGAAATTACCTTAGAATTTGCCAAAACAAAACAATAAACATTTAGTTATACTGTTGTTTCTTTTTTCATGAGTTAGACTTGTAGTTCAGAATTTCTTGTAATTCAGTTTTTAGTACAATCTTTCCTTCCAGGTTCAAGGATATTATACTTATGTCTGATGGTTCTCTCTTAATCATCTGCATGAAGTAGGAGATATATCAGTTAATTTTGTCAATAACCTCAACCATTGTGAAAATAGCAGCAGAGAGAGAGACACAAAGAAGCACTGAAGCAGAAGTTATTTCTTAGTCTGCAGTATTCATTAATATTTTGATTCATTTTTGTTCTTAGCCAGTCGAGTAGAATGCATTTTATTTCTATATAGCTTCTTACTACACAGATTTCTCTTTGTCTCTCTAAATTTCACTTACACTTAATTTATAGCTCTGGGCCAGGCATTTTTTTTTCACATCCATCTTGCGCTGGGGAGCTCCATTAATTTTTGTGGAATTACTTCCAATTTCAAATGAAAGAAGAATGCATCCTCCCTTCATTTGCTCTATTAGAGCAGAGAGTGGAAGGTAGCTGTGCAGCTGTCTATATTCTGCAGGCTCTTAAGGAAACATCTTGTAGTTTTGTCTAACATAACAATGTAGATTTGAGCTACTAACAATACTGTCACTCAGTTTCAACAGATATTATGGAGATAGAGCTGTGCAAGGTATGGTTTTAGTAATTGTACACTCCTCTTTGCCAGGGAAGGCAGAATCATCACATGAGGAACAGTTCATCCCACTTACAAAAGCTTAGCTTTATCTCTCTTGCATCCATAGTATACCAGAAAAGCAATATTTCTCAATTCAAGTTTGCTCGTTTGATTTCCTTCACCAGTCAAAGGCAGCACAGAAGCTAATTCCACTACCAGACATAAAGGAAGCCCATCGGATTGTCTTCAAGTAATTAGCTTACAGACCTTGATTACAACTGAGTGCTGCAATTTTGCACAAGGATTGCTTTACTCATTACACTGGAATAAAATCTGATCATTCCCAGGCACTCTAGACCCTCCTATTTTTTAATGAAAAGTCTGACTTAAAAATCAGATATGGAAAAATTAGCTGTATTCATAGGGGTTTACATGTTCTCCATCTGTGTTTCAGCAAAGAAAGGCCAGAGCATTGTATCTACTCAGATGGAAAGAGAACAGGACAGAAGTTAAACTTCCTCTTGGGTGTATGTTTTGCACCTAAGTATAGATGCACGGAGAAATCCTGAATTACAGTCACAGAACGTCTGTCCAAATCCCAGCGTGAGCATGGCTCAAGAGCTAACAATAAGAGGAAGCCAGGGAAGCAGCTCAATCTGTGGTCTAATTAGAGTATGCCTATAGTTAGCAGACGAATTTGTGTATGCTGACTGAATTTAATAAAGAAAGATGTTTCCTAAGAAAATTCAATTATGGTGTTCTTATTTGATGTGGGACACAGAAAGTCATATATTAATTTCTTCAAACTGTACAAGATGATGATTCTGTACAGCTGAGTGTGTGATGCTTGCTAGTGATAGAAAATCCTGCAATATCTGTGAATATTTTCAAATGGCTCCCACCTGAGTTAAGAAAATGGAAAGTCATGATTTAAGACAACTGCAGCCAGGCAGCTTGCCTGCCTATCAGGTAGAATAGTTTTACAGTACTGCAGTGGCATGGAATTATCTTCTTCACTTTTTTAAAATGAAAAATATGTAAATGCCTTTAATATATATGATAAGCTCAGGGCATTAGCAATATCTTGCTATAAAGTAAAATTCTTGCAATAAGCATGTTCCATAACAGTGAATAAAAATGGTCCAGGACATTAATTTCCTTCCAGCTTAATATAAAATCGCTGGAAATGCAAGAAGATGAAAATACACAATAAAACAATGCTTGACCTGAACTTCCAGAAACAGTTCAGATAGGACATTAGGTTTACTCCAGATTCTGGGTAAAGGAAATAAATACACACTATGTATTATCCAGAGGTAACTCAGACAAAGGCACTCACTTCTTTGTTCCTTGTAGCAGTCAAAAACAGTAACTTTAGCTTTATATACCCACGTGCAGTCTAGCTGACTTCAGTGGGGCACTGCAAGGAACAGAGACCAATCCACCCATCATGCCAGCTCTAATGTCCAGCAAATTTCTCACTGCCTTTTGGAGCTGGCTGTTACCTGACATGGTGCAGCTGCTAGGCTCTGCTCATGCAGCCCCCCCTGCAGCTCCCACTCCCTCAAAAAGACCTTGACACATAAGCCCAATAAAGCAGCAGAGCTGTGATCTCCATACAATTGCACCTGCTATAGCAAAGTTGTCATTGCTGTGTTAAGCATAGGATATATGCAGCCAATGTGTTGTAGAAAATCTTTGCACTCAAAGGGAACTTGCTAACAAGCAGACCCTCTATAGTCTGACCTCCGCCACACTCCCTCCTTTCATTCCGATGTTCTCATCAGATGACTCAAATTGCGTAAAAATAATGTTTTACTAAGATGAGCCATCACAACTAGGTTTAAGGATTAGAAGATATTATATATATGTCAAGAAATCTGAAAGTATCTGGTGGCTTGTAAATAAGGTTTGCAAGTTTGCGAGAGCTTCTTCATACTTCAGAAGAGCTACATAAGGAACTAGAAAAAATAGTGTAATTATTCCAGAAATAGTAACAAAGAAACAGTAATATTTTTGTCACTACATATGATGATTAGCCAGAGATTAATTCCCTAAAAGACATCAGATGGATTACCAAGTTTAATTTTTACCTGAAATGTTTCTTACTGTTAAATGGCTTTCCACAAAGTCAGATTGTTTATGAGTACAATGCTGAGCACAGGGATGAGCCGAGTGCCTGCAATTAGGCAGGTAAAGGAACAAAATGCTATGCTCAGTTGCAGCTCTGTGTTGTTTTGCCTCTGTGTTTCCATAGCCTTATTCTACATCATTTCTTTATGTTTTATTATTTAAATTAACTCCCTACAGAAGATGTCCAATGCATGCAAATACCCAGCAGAACAAGCATTCAGAATTTGTGTAGACAAAGTAGGAATTAGTAGAGAAAAAACGTTTGGTAATCAGTGTGTAGTAAGCTTTAGAAAGAGCTTTAGGAAAACTCTTGATTCCTTGTCAGTATCCATATCATCAGGTTTCAGTATGCTGTGGGAAACAGTTTCTGTGTCTTCTTCAGTAAAGCTCACATTTAGGCTTGCAGAACAGAAATTTATTCCAGAATGTTTTTACTGAAAATGTAAGGGATTTTTCTGCCCTCACCATTAGCAGAGAACACTGTTTTGTTTTGTTTTGTTTTCTCAGAAAGCCTATCAGATCTGACACATGCTATCTGACACTGACATTTTCTGACCTTTCCTGTGACTGGTTCTCTGTAAGCAATGCCCACACAGAGTGAATCTAAACACTAAAATACAGACAATACCAATATATTCCTTCCAGACTTTCAGTTCACATCTCATTTTCTCTGTTCCTGCCTATTCATTTGTAAATTCTTTGTCTCTCATACATTACAATGTTCATTGCTGTCATTTATGAAATGAATAAGGGTGAAAAAAGGTTTTGTGTGCACTGACTATACAAAACATCTATCTGAAACACATATTGGATCACCAGCCATGCTGTGTGTGACTGTATGATGTTAAACGTATTTATCCTCAACGCCCCTGAATGCAGAATCTGAATGCTTTACCAAGTATTTGCTACAGCTGGTTTTCACAAAGGGGATAAATCTAACCTGAATGTACTGAAAAGACAAGAGAGCAGTGGTAGCCTTTGATCACTGAGTCACCCCAGACCCCAGGCTGTGGGAGTGCCAGTATCAGTACCACTGTCAGTGGTCAACATCCCCACACGTTAAACAAATAACAGGAGATGGTGACATTTATCACAGGACAAGACTAATGCTCTGCAGATCCAAAGAAGTATACAGATTTTACGTACTCAGAAAGTTATCACATGCAATCTTGGTGCCACCGCTACCTTCTGAGCACCAGAGGCTTGCCAGAGGTTACCAATTCCAGAATGAAGCACTCAACTAAAAACTTTTCATAACTCCTTCAATTCACTTTTCAGTCTTCATACTCAGCGTAGCAGACTATTAAAGGCAGATGTACTAGCAACCATCACATATTCTTGGAATACTCACAACTGCTTTTAAACACTGCAATTAAAGAGTTAGCTTTTCTTTTGAAATGAAGTTGAATTTCAGGAGAATCATCTTCACCTCTGTGTAGATATTCTATCCTATAAAGAAAGCATTCTTCTTGCTTAGGAACATTAATCTGGTGTATGTACAGAGAAAGAAACATGATTTAGAAGAAAATCTTTAATGTAATGAAAGTTCTTGTAGTTTTCATTAAGAAAAGCACTGTTCAATCTTTTTTCAACTGCACACGTACTTAAAATTATTTGAATATTCAATCCAATTTAAAACCTTTTCTCTACTTTCAGAGATAAAAACGTTTATCTCTTTATCATCCCTCCCATTTGTCTCTCAAATCCCCATTCTCAACAACTTGCAGCTCTGTATCCAGAATTAGACATGGAAAAAAATCTTTGCATATTCTTAGGATTAGCCAAATACAAATATTTTCCTGCTAACACTAGACTTGGATGAGATACCATGTGAACTCTTTTCCTGTTACACCCTGCCCTGTTGATCAGTGGAATAACTGCGTCACATAGGAGAGAACCACTGGTTATCATTCATAGTTGGAGATCTGGGTCTCTGTCAAACTATGTTTTCACAACATGTGTGAGCTTCTGTTCATACTTATTTCAATGGTCTCTTAACATTTATTTCCCTGGGTATAATACATATAAAAGAGAAATGTTATTTCCCAAATGATAAATCCGTATTAAAGAGTGGGATAGATCCTAATTTTGAGTTCCCAGAATCTCAGAAACATTACACATTTTACTTTTTCCTCTTACACCAATGCCTTTTTTGCCTTTAATTCAGTGATTTTCCTTCCACTTCCATTGTTTCTGGATTTAGTTTGCTGTTCTTTATGTCTTCATTTAGATAATGTCTTTCATAAGGAGGCAGCAAAGAAAGAATCATCCGAGGAAAGCAGAGTTTTGTTTTGTGGGTTTGGTTTAGGTTTTTTTCTTCCTTATTTTTATACCTCAGCATCAGAACCTGAACTAGTCACTAGATGTCATTCTAACCCACCAAATATCTTCTTTGAAATTAGGCAGTTTTCTATCATAAATGCTACTCATCTGTATTTTGAGTTTCCATTTAAAGATAAATAGTCACTCTAATGCAGTCTCTATTCAATGCAGCCACAGCTAATTCAGTGTACCCATGTTCTGATGAAAAAAATCCACAATAAAATTGTTGGAGCTGAGTGATTAAAAGGAAAAGCAAGTCATACATTAAATTGAGTTGTCTGCTGAGTCTCATTGGGTATTCAGCCACTGTGACCTCGCAAAATCATTTGTAATTTCAAAGATTTTATGAATTTTAACCTGTTTGAATATAGTCTGGAAATTCACACTGAAAATGTCTTTTTCATTATTATTTTATTATATCAGCCATCCCAGAAAATCACAAGAGCAACATTATGCAACTTCGTTAACCAGGATGCTATTTTAAAGTAGTCACGGGAAACAATCCTCTTGCAGAATCTTTTTTTGTAGAAAGTAGTTCATTCTCTTTTCAAATTACACTGTCAGAGGAGGTAACTCCCATGACGTGGTGCTGTCTTCTGAAGACAGAGGTGGACTAGGCACTGCCAGGGACATAGCAGTGGGGAATTCCAGAGGATGTCTACTTTTAATGTACTGGAAGAGAATTCTCTTCTTGCTGTCTCCTTTTGTGTTTCGATCTCCAGAGTTCTTCCTGTGCACACTGATATTTTGGTGCTGGTATTATGGCCTAAAAGATACACCTGACATTAACAGGTCAGCTCATAGCCAAATCCAAGACAGGGACAAGAACAGCCAGTCCACTATTATCATCTTTTCCCTTCATTTTTTTTGTGTGTTTCTTCTTTTCCATTTTTTGATTCTTCATTCATTTCCCTTTGAAGTCTCCATGGAGCAAGACGTCTATTCTCCAGTCACATCTATTCAATACTGCAGTTATTTAATTCCTCAGATTTCCCTCTTGTTGAAATCTTACCTTAAGCTACTTCACGTGACTAGATAGATACTCTTCTTACAGAACAGTAGCTAGAATGTCTGCTGAAGAAATTCCCACCCTCATTTTTTTTTGACTCCTTACTGCAAATTGTTCCCAAATCCCCCATTCAATAGGAGGAAAAGTGTAAATCCCCAATCCATGATGATCAAAATCACTTAGTTAAAGTCAACTAACCAATGAAAATAATTTGTAATAACTCAGCTGATTTTGACTGAAGTAAACTAAGATGGATTCCCAGAAGCAGTTCAATAGAGACATGGGAAATAGCATGGGAAACTGAAGAACAGATTAGGATAGTCAAGGTTCTGTCTGATATTGAACAAAAAGGGAACAACCAATGTGGAGAGAAAAAAAAGATAGGGGGGAAATAAAAAGACTTCTAGAAAAAAGTATCTATGTTAAAAAGTTTTGTAAAATGAAGTTTAATCTAGAAAAAAAAAACAGCATGTTTTATACACCAAAAGTGAACTAAACTTTGCAAAGTGAGAAATTCAGACACTGAAGGCTTGCTTCTCTCTTAATATCTAGTTTCTCCTTGCAATCCATGGACTATGGTAGAAAGAAGTACAGAAATGATGAACTGTGCAGAGAATCTTGTAAATGCCTGTGTCCACGAAGTGGATTTCCAAATGTATTACATATCATTGTACAAGTGAACATAATTTGTCTCAGACTGGAGAGAGGCAAAGACCTTATTCAGCTACTTCTCCGTTTAAAGAATGCATTTCTCCGAATACTCTTGGACACAAAGTTCTCCTAGACTACCTGCACAGAGTTAGAGGTTGTTTCTATTGATCAAAAATGATGAGGTTTCCCCTTATCTTCCTGTCCATGGATTTACTCTGGTGTGCATGGTGCAGCTGCTACATTTCATAGAGCAGTGTGACAGTAATGTGATTCTGCTCCATGTCTGGAAAGTGTATAACAAATTCCTGAATTCCCGATGAGGTACCTGGCCTTTCTGGAAGGAGGCATCTCCACACAAACCAGAACAGTCTCTAGTGCAGAGGGAGCAAGGAATGATCTTAGAAGCCTCATTATGATTTTTGCTGTATATGCCAGAAAACAGAATGGCTAGGAATAAGCATATCCCATTTGGTGTGCAATACTCTCAGTCGAGCCACTGAAATATTTCAGGTTTTAGCAGCTAGATAAAGGTCTCAGAATTGCAGGAATGACATTCTGTTGTATATACTTACTTCTCACGCTGTATGCAAAGGGGGCTAAGGAACACAAAGTTTGAATGTGAAAACCATAAAGAAGAAAAAATGCGTCCTTCAGATACAGTGAAACGTTTTTAGCTCCCAGCCTCTCAGTGAAGCAGTACAGAGCTATTGTTCCAACCTGACTGACTCACAGTAATGTAGTCTGAAACCAGCAAAGTTAATTGTCTTAAAATATTCTTTTTTAATTCATAGCTTCTCTTTAGTAAAACACTAATAAACTTGTCACAAAAAAAAAAAAAAAAAAAAAACTGGGATTAAACTATCCTCTTAATAGCAGTTATCAGAAACTAAGTAGGAATCAAAGAGATGAATTACATAATTCTCCAATGACAGATAGTAGAGTTGTTGCAACATTTTATGTTTTTATCTGTGATCCTTTGTCAATTTAATGTTGGCAGCAAAATGATTGCACTCTGGACACCTCAGTCACAGCAATTTAGAGAAAGTATTGCAGAAATATCACACGCTGAACAGACAAAATGCACCAGTGTAGATCTATTTAAAAACATGATCATTATTTCACGTAGTAACTGTGACCGAGTCGCAGAAAAAAGCTTCATTCTTTAAGGAAGATAAACTATCCGTTAATGTAATTCAGGGTTCTATCTACAAACTGTGGAAGCATACAAAATATTTTTCTCTTTGCACCTAGACATAGTTAAGGCTAACTAAGGGTTTAAATGAATTTACGTTACACACAGGGGATTCTTCAGTGTGTCCAGGTTTCTCTGCCCTGGGCCACTGCTATGTCCCTGCTACAGAGATGCTTCTGGTGTAGTTGTAGTTAAACAATTATGTTCAAGAGATGCAGTATTTGCATGAAAAAAGAAAAAAAAATATTTTACCCATTCAGGTCTTCTACACGCCCAAGGTCTATAAGCAGCTCAGCTTTGCTATAAGCACAGCAGATAATGGCATTATTTTCCCAGCCAGCTGCTGTAAGTCTAGACTTTAGGCCAACACCACCTAGTTTGAGAGCTGTAGAAAGAAATTATTTCTCTCTCTGCTTCTGACAGACATAGCCATGTCACCAGAAACTTCATCCCAAAAACAGAATTTCCAGTCTTTAACATAAGCAAGAATTTCCCACATTGTCAGCATTAGATAAATAGAAGTATAGGATGGTTTCATAGAATCATAGAATCATAGAATCATAGAATCATAGAATGGCCTGTGTTCAAAAGGACCCCGAAGATCATCGAGTCTCAACCCCCCTGCCAAGTGCAGGGTCGCCAACCACTAGACCAGGCTGCCCAGAGCCACGTCCAGTCTGGCCTTGAATGCCTCCAGGGACGGGGCATCCACAACCTCCCTGGGCAACCTGTTCCAGTGCGTCACCACCCTCTGAGTGAAAAACT